>NC_085137.1:396185544-396200544 GCF_035046485.1 Aedes albopictus
GCAAAAGGGGGTCGTGCGACTTGAAAGTTTGGGAACCTTTGACCTAGGCACATCTAAACAGGTTTGAATTAAAATGTCTATGAGTGGAGACGTCAAACGAAAAGATGGAACATAAAGGACGGAAACATTAACAGAAACAGAGAATCACAGCGTGCTGTGACGATGTTCTGCTATCTTTCTCCGTTCGTGATTGAGTGCAGAAGACCCGAGTAAACAACACTCAAATTACTGGTGTCGGTTCTATAGTTAACCGTTTTGGTGTCACAAAAAATGTGACACATTTCAAGAACTTGAAGTGCGTTCAAACGATTGTCCTGTTCTAGAATTTTAGTACCAGGTAAATCGAATCGGTGTTCGTTTTCAATCACATGGACCATCAACGCCGTCTTTTTGAATTCTTCCTCCCTCTCCGTCGCTCTGTTCGGGTCGGAAGATTTCAAATCTGTGTACCACGCGACCTGTCCAAAAATATACGGGCTCCCTAAAATACACAAACCGGACAGTCCACTCAGAGTCATATTATCGTGCATTAATTGCCCGACATATGATCTGTCCAAGTACCTTGCAGACATACTACATCGCTCGATCGACCACAACAAATACAATGTGCAAAATTCATACGAATTCTGCACATTCATAAACAATATCAACCTGCCTCCAGGCTATGTATTGGTCTCGTTCGATGTAGTAAGCCTGTTTACGTGTATTCCACGGGACGTTGCGATAGAAGCGGTGCGAAAGAACTGGAGTATCATCGAGAAAAACAATACAATAAAGAATGTCGAAATGTTCATAGAACTAATTAAATTCTATCTCTCCTCCAGTTATTTCGTCCACCGTGGCAACTTCTACTGTCAAAAGTCGGGAACGGCAATGGGTAACCTATTGTCTCCGGCTCTTGCAGATTTAGTGATGGAAACATTGCTAGATCACGTGCTTGAAGGGATTGATATTCCTATTCCATTTTTGAAAAAGTACGTCGACGATTTGATCACCGCTCTCCCAATCGACATGATTGAACATGTGAGAAATGCGCTCAACGAGTTCAACTCACACATTCAATTCACGTGTGAAGTGGAACATAATAATCAGCTGCCGTACCTTGACATGCTGCTTATACGCACAGCGCAGCAAAAAATCGTCACCGACTGGTACAAAAAACCTGTAGCATCGGGGCGCATTTTGAATTATTTTTCATTTCACCCTCTCACACAAAAACTGAACACGGCCACTGGCTTTATTGGGAGAGTGTTCAAGTTGTCGACGTGCAGATCAGAAAATGAGAAGAAAGAGTTGGTCCGGGATTATCTGCTAAACAACAACTACTCAAGTTCATTGATAAATCGGTTGATAAACCGATATATCAACAAGAACACAAACACACATGAGAGCAACAGCAGTACACATCCCGAACCAAAAGTGTATCGATCTCTTCACCACGTAGAGAAGCTCACGCCGGCTCTCGCAAAAGTCATCAATAGAAACTTCCCTGTAAATTTCAACACCTCGTTTATTTATACACTCTACTCAACATTCGTCGTAGCTTTCTTCCTTTAACTATCTGCTTCTGTTAGTCTCACATAGTCCGACAGATGAGCAGGTGCTCTCCTCTGCCGTGACGATCTTGAGGACATGGCTGACTGTTGAATCTGATTATCGTCTTTCGCATTGTCATCCAAGTTGGAATCCGGGTTACGCCACTCAAGTACTCTTTTGGTCTGTGTGACATGCCGACGTAGCAACTGACCATTCTCATCACTTAAAAGCAGGCTACCGTTGTCCTCTTTGATAACAGAATACCGCTTCTCGTCGAATCTTGTATCGCCTTTAGCCTTTGTTTGTCGTTCCAGTATGACAACGTCACCAGGGTGGACAGTGCAGGGTATTGCTCCCCGGCGTGAATCGCCGATGGCCTTGGAGTAAAGCTTAGCTTCAGCATCCCTTTTGTCCAGCAACTGATCGTCAATATTCACTTTACCAGGCTTTACTAAAGGTAAGCCCCGTCTGATTTTCCTACCAGTCAGAACTCCGGTGCCATCTTGGTGATGGAATGGGCTGAAGCATTATGCGCATTAACGGCCGCCTGCAGTTCATCGTTAAAATTATTGGCATTCAGTAACGCAGATGACATGGCTTTATTAACCACTTTCATGAAATTTTCCACCAAGCCATTTTGCTGAGGAAAAACCCAGATTAATCCACCTAGCGGTGATAGTGCCTTTCTCGTAGAATACGTTCTCTAGCTCCTGCAACATAGAAGCTTGAACTTGTAATAGTTATAGCAATTAGATTCTTTAAGGGTATCAAAAAATATACAGTAAAATGGGGTATCTTCAATAGTTTTTAGCAAATTTTCTTAATATTTTCCCATGTAACAGTATTTCCAATAATAACATACACATTTTCAATAATTTTTGTTCGGTGCAAAACCAACTGTCAAAGTAAGCTTCGATTGTGAATATAGGAAAGTGTGTGCACTGCTTTCGTAAGCTCTGTTAAAGTGAGCTTTAGTGATTTTCAAGTACGAAATGGTATCGCCACCAGAGCAATGGTAAAATTTGAGTTCCTAATGTGGAAACTAATGTGATTGCAGCTAATTAATGCTAATTTCAGACAAAATTTAAGTGACTCATGATTGTTGCGTGAAAATCACACAATTATGGGTGACTTTTTGTGCAGCATATATGAGGGGCCCAGAATCATAGGGGTGTAAGTGACCATTTTGTCGATTTTGAGCTGAGCATATCATAAAATTCTTCAGAGTTCAAGCTTTCAGGAACTTTTTAAAGATTGTTTCTACGATGATTGGAAAAATTACAACAAATCAGAGAAAATTGGGTTGATTTTGAAGCTCCATACATTTTGTATGGGATGAAAAATTGGTCAAAAACTTTAAACCTCATTTACTCGAAAGTGAGTTTTTGTCACTTACACCCCTTTGCTTCTAACCCCCTCATATGTAATTGAGAGTTCTGCGTACATAGACATTGGGCAGTGGCGATTCCCTAACCTCAAATCTACCTGTTCAACGAATGTAAATTCTTGAATTTTCTTAACGAATTGGCTTGTAATTTGGAGAAAATGACGAGAATAGTAGTTTCCGTCCATTTTAAATTTGATCCTGGTCCTGTACTCTTCGCAAATACAAGTTTTAGGGTCGTTGAACAGGTAAAAAGTGAGGTTACGAGACGCCACTGACATTGGGTAAGTGTACCAATTATGGCTATAGTACCATTTATTCGCTATAGTTGATTTTCACCCTTTAACGATATATATCAACAATAAAAAAATGTTAACAACAGATCGCGTTCACAAAAGATGATTGCATTCATTTAAAGTCCACATTTTGCTCAAATTATGGTAGAAATAAATAATTTTCCTTAACATTTTGGCTTCCTCTTCCTTGCACCCTTTTTCGCCATAGTGTACCAGTTATGGCTAATCCCATAAGAAATGCATGCAAATAGTGCGAAAAGGAATCGAAGTTATAAAATGTAGCCATAACTGGGACATCTTTTAACATATTGGTGAAATTCGTTGGTCTTCTCGTTATTTTTGTACAAATAGTTTTCCTTAGGTAGTGCCATAATTGGTACAGGCACCCTTGCATACTTTTAGGCGTTTATCGGTGGTGTGGGTGGATGGAGATTTGGTCCCAATTTTGAAAAATTGATTTCAAATTATGAAAACACGCTTCGTTAAGAGATTTGAGACCAGCTTTAGATTCTACTATAGTTGATCTAACGAGAATAAGTGATCATTTATTAATAAAATAGGGACAAAATAGACAAAACTTGAGTAACTCATAATAGACAACAAGTTGACCCATAATTGTTACACAGCCAATATTGGCCCATTATTGTAGTTTTCATTATTCATCAACTTTTTAGTAATTTTCATCACTTTAAGTGAGTTTTACAAGAGGATTTGTATATAAAACAATAAAAAGGAGTTTCAATGATAAGAATTTAAAATAAAAATAATGTAAGTGTTGAGTGTAACTTTATGAATCAATTTTGAAAAAATGAACTATCCCATCCATATCCGAAAGCTCGAAAATCGTTACCATCATCTATATATATATATATATATATATATATATATATATATATATATATATATATATATATATATATATATATATATATATATATATATATATATATATATATATATATATATATATATATATATATATATGTATATAAATGAGTTCGAAGTCCCTTTGAGCAGGGTCGTGCAATTTCGAAAGGAAAACATGACGTACGACGACTGTAGCAAATCGTTTCCCATGCGAACGGACTGCTGTGATGCTTCATCTCTCACCCAGCAACACACTCGTTCGTTGCTGCTACAGAAACAAGTGTGTATGAAACATGGGATGATACACTTGGATTTTCGTTTCATTTATGAGTCATTGAAATACTTCAACATGCTAAAAACACTATTTAAACCACATTTTTTAATAGTGGTGGACGCCAATAGAATGGTAATTATGTTTTATGAAAGAGGATAACAAATTCGACCACTAAAATCCAATTAACCGGCGCCCGAAACCATTGAGAGACTAGCGCGCACCAGTGAGACACTAATGCTCTGACGGGTGAAGCACAAGCAATGCGACCGGGTGGGAGACTACCGAGTGCTACGATGAGTGGAAAAGTTTTTTTTAACGACCGAGTCATTAGAAAAATGTATGAAACACTTGAAGTGACTCATTCAAATGTTGCATGAAAGTGTATCATTGAAACGAAATTTTACGCCCCTGCCTTTGAGGCAACAAAACTCACGAACGGGTGAACCGATCAGTATGACTCTTGCACGGTTCGATTCGTATTCATGGTAGGGTAAGAAATCAAACTTTGAACTAGTCAAATTGTAATCTTAATTTGAACCATTTCAAAATTCATTAAAACGACGTACTTTTCAGGCAAATATTGTCCCAAAAAAGATGTTAAACAGCTTTCCGTAATATAACCTGATAACATGGACTTTAAAAGCATTGAAAAAATCGTTTTTGTCATGGAAAACAGGCAATTAAAAAATCACTGTGATTTCACCCATTCCCCCCAAAAGAAAGCACATTTTCGGTGCACTCGTACAACTCGTGCATTGTATCACACGCAATATGTGAACACGTCAAATGAAAGCTTATTTATCGTAGAATCGACCAACCGAATAATATTCCGCATTATTTGTCATAAAATTATCAAATTTAAGTGATTCTTACTTGGGGAATGTTATCTTAAGTTGAACCATTTGTAATCTAAATTTGAACTAGTAAACGGGGATGAGCTTCTAGTGTTGGCCTGTAGATTGCGCTAGTGGTTGCTTTGTTTACTCTTGGGGGAGGAAAAAATCCAAATTAGTTTCCAAATTCCTAAAGAATTTCGAACATTCTGAGTTGAGATTCCACTGCCTAATGAAAAATAGGTATGAGAATAAGCAAATTCATGTGATTTTTCATTGTTTAGCATGGAATTGGCTGTTTTGTGAGAGGCTCGAGCTGCTGCTGCCAGTAGTTCAAATTAAGATTAAAATTGGTTCAAATTATGATTACGATGGTTCAAATTAAGATTAAAATCATTGTTGATGAAAAATCAAATATTTCAATGAAATTCGGTGCAAATACAAACTTTTTACCATTTAACAGAAAGCTTATACCCGTGGCTTTCATGTACATACGATTTTGCCGTAGTAAATTATTTCCATGGGGGAGAAAAAATCACTTAAAATTTGCTCTGCTTCAGAAAGCCACAATTTGGTTCAAATTTTGATTACCTACCCTAGCTGTGTTTATAAATATTAAAAATTACGAAAATCAACTAAGAAAGCATGATAAAATACTGATTTTCTATGAACTGGGAAGAAAATCAACATGATCGAAATGAAACCAATCTAGAGTGCTGTGCCGCAATGAACTCAACAGTTGTCAAACCACCACAGCTTGGCAAGACAAAGTTTGCCGGGACAGCTAGTCTTGTATAAGAATAGTAGTTTGAGCATGACGCTGAGGAAGGTGATTCAGTCTCAACACAAAATTTTTGGTCCTTTTTATACAGGAATCCAAAACATTCACCCGTTTTACGGTACAAGCGAAACCGAAGTCGGGTTGGGGTTGAAACTGTGATCTCATCCAGTTCTAACCCAGGTTGGAACTGGATCAAAAAGAAAAACGGCATGAGTTTTGTTTCAATTCAATATATTTCAACATGTTTTCAATTTTACCATGGAAACTGGGTTCAAACCAACAAGCCTGAGATCAACTGGCTCGCACGCTACCACTCGGCTATCGATCGAGTTGATATGAGAGGGAACAAAACGCAGACAACAAGCGTTTGTTGGTCGATGATCACCTCTTTTGCCATGGTAAGGGAAGATTCAAAAATTACGTCCATCGTTTTTCGGGATTTCTAGACCCCCCCCCCCCCTCCCCCCTCTGTCACGCAATTTCCCTATACCCAATACACGTACTGTCACACTATTCTAGACCCCCCTCCCCCAAATGTTGGACGTAATTTTTGAACGTTCCCTAAATTTGAAAACATTTTTATGCTGGTTATTACCGCAAGCCGTCTTTCAGTTAGTTTTCACAACAAAATCAATTCCAGTGTAAAGGGTTAGTTGTAAATTGGGTCAATTATAAAATTGACAGTATTTACACGCTAAGAAAATGTTTCTCTAAAATGAGTAAGATTCACACAAAACTGAGCTAAACTGGAACAGCTCAAAAAATGAGTAAATTGTATTTTCAGCGATAGCGCAGGCCCAAGTGTAAAAATCCAACCAATTTAGGCCGTATAATATTCTTCACATCAGCAAGAATATTATACGACTTAAACTGATGAGATTTTCACACTTGGGCCAGCGCTATCGCTGGAAAAAAAATTACTCATTTTTTAGTTGTCCCACTTTAGCTCCAAAATGAGTGAATTTTCTGACCGTGTATCTGTTGAATTGAAGCGAAGACTACTTGATAAAGTGGTCTTCGATTGAAGCGAAACTCATGCCGTTTTTCTTTTTGAACCTGATTTGGAACTAGATTGGCGGAAAATGTGTAAACAAACAAACGTCAACCAAACTTTAGTACAAGCGAAACCGAAGTCGGGTTGGGGTTGAAACTGTGATCTCATCCAGTTTCAACCCAGGTTGGAACTGGATCAAAAAGAAAAACGGCATCAGTCTGCACAAATTTAGTGGCGATGTATATTTAAATGGATCCTGCAGAATAGTCCATTTTACGAGTCGTTTTTATGAATGAAATTTTGGCAGGAGATAGCGTCCAAGCCCGTGAAAATCGATATCAACATCAACATTGTTGTCACTTCGTAAAATGGCTCATAGTAATTTCAACCGCAAGCCGTTATTCAGTGTAGGAAAACAAAAACTATTTCTGAGTAAGATCAACCCAGTGACAGTAGAAATTTTCCTCGGTAGATGATAATTAGAACCTAACAAATGTACATTTATTCGTTAAGTGGTAGGTAAGTTAATCGCCAAGATGTATGCAACACACGAACCACTAAATATATTAATATGTTCGAGACGTTCATAAATTACGTCACATAAAAATTTTCCATTCTAAATCACTTTTCTCCCTCTACGTCAACATTATAACATTTTCATCTCCAAAATGTGTGCATGGATTATTACACTTTGTGAGTACCTCTTAAAGCGTGTCGTGATTCACGATTGCTCCCTTGCCTAAGCGAAGCACACGCTTAAAAATATTACATTAATATGTGTACTATGCGTAACGTGTACACCTGCAAAAAATTTTGCTCAGTTTCTGAGTTGATCTCACTCAGAAATCGAAAAATCCTTTGTTTTCTTACTCAGTTTCCATTAATGGTGGGACAACTCATTGGCAACGGGTTGTCCCACTTTTAGCTAAAACGGAGTAAGAAAAATAATCGATTGTTCGATTTCTGAGTAAGATTATCTCAGTCACTGAGTAGAAATTTTTCTTGGTGTACTAATTAGAACCCGGTAAGGGAACGTTCAAAAATTACGTCCAACATTTGGGGGAGGGGGGGGGGTCTAGAAAAGTGTGACAGTACGTGTATTGGGTATAGGGAAATTGCGTGACAGAGGGGGGAGGGGGGGGTCTAGAAATCCCGAAAAACGATGGACGTAATTTTTGAATCTTCCCTAAGCGGTAAGTTAATCGCCGAGATGTACACAGCACACGACCCATTAAATGTACTACCGGTTCAGATATGGTCCGATACTGTTTTCCTGCTAACCGTTCATCAGGTTACCGAAAATGCCGCTGTTTAGTGTGTCTTATGAATGAGCTATGTTCAATTTTATATTTGGCCACTTCCGGCGGGACACCCAGAACAGGTTCCGGAACACTACCAGTTTGGATATGGTCTGATACTGTTTTCCTGCTAACCGGTCATCAGGTTACCGAAAATGCCGCTGTTTGATGTGTCGCATGCACGGCTTTGGTTCTCTTTTATATTTGGCCACTTCCGGCGGGACATCTGGAACCGGTTCCGGAACACTACTGGTTCTGATATGGTCTGAGACTATTTTCCTGCTCACCGTTCATCAGGTTATCCAAAATGCCGTGATTTGATGTGTCGCATGCATGGGTTTGTTGCATTTTCATGTATGACCACTTCCAGGGGTACCGGTCCGGAACACCTAAATGGCCATAACTCCGGAACGGCTGGACCGATCTGAACCATTTTCAATAGGAAACAATGGGACCAGATGCCGCGTCGAATGAACCATCGGTCATTAAAATCGGTTGAGGTTTACTGCCAAAAAGTGATGTGAGTTTATTTGTACACACACATACACACACACATACATACATACACACACACAGACATCACCTCAGCTCGTCGAGCTGAGTCGATTGGTATATAACACTTGACCCCTCCGGAGGCTCTATCAAATTTTTGTTTTTGGAGTGAACATATAGCCTTTCGGTACACCTTGGTGTACGAGAAAGGCAAAAACGGAGTGGAGAAAATCGTTTGTATGCCTCTGTCTTCACAATATTTTTTGTAGTCGACGCCGTTGAACGGAGGCCCATTATCAGATTTGATTGCCAGGGGATATCCTTCTCTATTGAACACGTCATCCAAAACTTTCTTGGTGCTGTCGAAGCTGGTTGATTTAACAGGTTTAGCGATGCCATACCTAGACCTGTAATCGATTATCACAAGGATGGATAGCCCGCCAAACCTGGCATATGGACCATTGAAATCCAATGCGATCGTATCCCAGACTGATTTCGGAGCAAACATTCGCCGCATAGGTGGCGGCCTCTCTGGCCTGCCATTCATAGCACACGTTTTGCATGACTTTACCCACTTTTCAGCATCCGTTGACATCCCTGGCCACCAAACACGTTCTCGCAAAATACTCTTCAGTTTTGCTGCTAAAGGATGGCCAGCGTGAGCGACCTCCAGCGTTTTGGTACGTAGTTTCTCCGGAATCACAACACATCCAAGTTTAGTCAGCATGCCTTCTCTCACAAACAAATCTTCCGAAACTGCCTGGAACCTACTCAGTCGCTTTGGCCATTCTCCCGAGTCCATGGACTCTATAACCTGATAAATTTAAGATGACAAAACAAGCATACATGAAATTACTATAAAATAAAATGCATATTTCATTATTTTACCCTTTGTAGAGTCTTATCGCTGGAAGTGAATTCGCGAATTTCATCTTCGGACAGGAATTTGGCAACATTCGCTTCTATGTGGGCTACTTCCCAGGGACTCGATTCTTCGCTGAAAGGTTTGTCTACGCCTTGGTACAATCTAGACGATGGATCCGCAATATTATCGCTACCTTTAACATATTCCACAGTGTAGTTGTACGGACTAAGTCTTAACGCCCAACCATCTGCTCTGGTTAGTGCTCTTTTCGTAGATTCGCGGGAACGGTTTAAAATGAAGGTAACTCCTTTGGCATCCGTTCGTAGAGTAAAATGTCTGCCCAGCAAGAAATAAGAAAAATGCTCCACTGCCCAGACGGCACCTAGGGCTTCCCTTTGATTCTGAGCATATCGTTTTTCCGTATCTGTTAATGCCTTTGATGCGAAGCTGATAATTCGAGGGTTTCTACCTGCTGACTCCTGCACCAGCACAGCACCCAGTGCGTTTGGTGAAGCATCCGTATATAGCACGGCATCCTCATACTCCGAAAAGTAGCCCAACGAAACGGTGCAACGAATTATTCGATCCTTTATCTCGTTGAATGCTTTCTCATGCTGTTCACTCCAAATCCAAGATTTCGATCCAGCCAGCGACCACAGTGGATTCGATATGCTCGCAAAATTTCTTATATACGGGCTTACAAATGATGCTAGTCCGAGGAAACTCCGTAACTCTGAAGATGTCGAAGGACGACGAAATTTTTGAATAGCATCAACCTTTGCTTCTTCAATGTGGAAGCCATCCTCATCTAGCTCATGACCAAGAAATGTAATTCGTGTTTTGTCATACTCGCACTTTTCTTCGTTTAGAGTAAGGTTATTCGCCTTTAGAATTTCGAGAGTCTGAGCCACTGTTTCATGCAATTCCTCCAAGGTGTCGGCAAACAGCAAAACGTCGTCTATATATACTATTTTGTTTTCAATGGTTTCCAGAATTCTAGCCATTTCCCTTTGGAAAATCTCTGGCGCGCAATTTACTCCAAACATAAGTCTCGTAAATCTGAACATTCCGTTCTCCGCCAGAAACGTTGTGAGATCGCGTGATTCTGAACAGAGCTCCAAATGATAATATGCGCTTTTCAGGTCCAGTTTGGTGAAGAATTTTGCACCATGTAGCTTGATCTTCATCTCATCCAACATCGGCAAACGGAAGTACTCGCGTTTGATGGCTTGATTTGGTGCTCTCATATTCACGACGAGCCGGAAGTCGTTTTTTCCCTTTGCCACCGCCGACATCCCGCTTATCCAATCTGGTGCTGTGGTAACCCTTTCTATAATACCACTCTCCTCCATTTCCAGCAGTCGACTGCGAGCACCCTCACGGTACGCGGCCGGGATATTGTAATAAGCATTACGGGTCGGTGGTATGCTTTTGTCTACGCTAAACTTGACTTCGACACCTGGCATCTTCGGAAACGTTTTGTTTGGCGTGACTTCGCAGGTATTCACCTGTGTGCCAACGAACAGCAATTTCAAATCGCTTGCAGTCGACCTGCCTAAAAGAGATCTTTTACCATCCATGACCACGACGAATTCTGCTGCGACTTTGTCCTTGGACCGTAGTGGTTCTATTTCTGCTTTGAAAGCAAAATCTACTTTCATTGGGACGTTGCTAGCATACGCTTTCAGGTTTCGGTTCGAAGATATCTCGATGGGCTCTAGTTTAGCATCCCCCGATGTGTACTCGGCCTGTAGACTTACCCAATCATCTCCACCAACCACGTTGACATCCGCTCCTGAATCGATAAGGAATTTAACGGGACTGGAAGATCCCACTCGACATTCAATTAGGACGTCTTCTAGAGATAATGCATTGAGCTGTTGTCAAGAATAGAAGACAAAAAAAAACTTTATGCTCTGAAGTTATCAATTATATTTCTCGAAATTCACTGAAAACAATATCAACTCATTTTACCTCTTCTTCCTTAGGCTCTACTTTCGCTTCCTGAGGGCTGGCATCATCGATGGCATTGATCCGTTTCTTTCTACATACCACCGCGAAATGACCGAAGGAACCACATTCGTGACACTTAAGTCTCAATGCCGGACACGGGCGATTCTTGTGCGCCCATTTATTGCACCTTGGGCAATGCTCTTGTCGGCTGTTAACAGAACAGTTATCGAAACGGCCTTGTTTGTTACGGGGTTCGCCAAGTTTCCCAAAGCTGCCGTAGCGCTTCGCTGGAGGTCTGAACGGAGTCCTGCTGTACACCTGGTTGACCACCGAATCGTACGTATTACTCGCCTGCGTAGATTCAGTTCTGTATGACTCGTCACGTGTCGCCGATTGGACAATGAAGTTAGTTTCATGGCCGAATGTTCTTGCAGTTTTCGCCAGCTCCCGGTTTGCCATCCCTTCAAATAATATGAATCAATTAAGGAGTAACTAATAGTTTTTTTTTTCTTTTAGCATTCAAGTTATTTTTACCTTTGAGCAGCTGTGCCCGGACAAAACGCTCCTGGTCGCTTGGACTATATCGACAGAGACGCACCTTCTCCATGAGCCTGGCGTGAAAATTGACCACTGTTTCCCCTCGCTCCTGCTGCATACACGAAAAAGCCTCATGCTCTGCTGCGGTATCGGTCATGGAGCGAAGATGATTTTCAACGTTCTTCACGAAAAGTGCGTAACAATCGCTGTCGTTCAGGTTTGGCCTTAGCTTAGCAGCGCGAACGATTCCCTGCATCTCTTCGCCCATCGATAGGAAAAGAAGTTGGGATCGGCGCACAGGGTCGACAGCGTTGGACAACAGGGCAGCAATTTCGAAGTTCTCAATATACTTCGTCCATTCTTCCCACATCTTGTTGGCAGGGATGTTCTTCGGGAAAGGCTTCATCTGGTCCCAGCGGATGTTGGGAGCGTTTTCGATTGTTGACGGGTGGTTACGAGAACAAGTCCAACTTTCCTCAGCATCGTTACTTTCGACACCAGCGTCCCGGGTTCGCTTGTTCCTCGATGTTATCTCTTCTACTGTCCTCTTCAGCTTCGCAAGTTGTTCCTTAAGCACTTCGTTCTCCTTTTCAACGTCCGTTGTTGCTACACATAGGTTGTCTTCTTCTTCGCTGTCGTACCCATATTCTTCGTTGGAGAGCACCGGAGCACGAACATATCTTCCGGCTTCTTCGTTCTCTTCTTCGTCATCATCGTCGCTGAAGCGGTACGCACGAACATACTTGCCCTCGTCCGACATTTCCACTATTCGAAATATTCTTACCAACTTTCTGCAAATAGCAAAATAAGAGAGAGTAGCACTTAGACCTCGTTATTAATTTTCACGATCCATGTTTTTGCGAGTCTTTCAAATAAACTTTTATTTGACCAGCACCTAGAGCGTTTTTCCCACATGTTTGGCGAAAGGAAAAAAGTTCAATACGTCAATTGAATACGGTTTTCGTTACCGTTTCATTTTGAGCCGATTAGTGCTTCCCATGTGACTTTTTACTAAGTAGTGTTTTCTTTACACATCCGCCAGGTGTCCAGCATGGCAAGGTATTTCCAGGCGGTTTTCATTACGCACCCATTTCTGAATATTGCCTTGCTCCTCGACGGTTTCCATTACACGTCTATTTTCCGTAAGGCTCGAAATTTTCCCAGACGGTTTCCATTACTCGTCTTTTAAACCCTTTGAATCACACACCTTTCTGTACAGTTTTCTTTACTGTTTTCCCAGCTATTCATAAGCCAACGTTCAACTGGGCTTCAAATGCGTCAAAACAAACAGACTGTTGTTTTCGAAGCTCAAAGATGCAACGCCGCAGATGGAGAAGAGAAATGTGATTTACCGCATTCCCTGCGCCGATTGCGACTGCGCATACATTGGGCTGACTACGCAACAGTTGAAAAACCGTCTCTCTGGGCATCGGTCTCTCATTAACCGATACACAGATTTGAAATCTTCCGACCCGAACAGAGCGACGGAGAGGGAGGAAGAATTCAAAAAGACGGCGTTGATGGTCCATGTGATTGAAAACGAACACCGATTCGATTTACCTGGTACTAAAATTCTAGAACAGGACAATCGTTTGAACGCACTTCAAGTTCTTGAAATGTGTCACATTTTTTGTGACACCAAAACGGTTAACTATAGAACCGATACCAGTAATTTGAGTGTTGTTTACTCGGGTCTTCTGCACTCAATCACGAACGGAGAAAGATAGCAGAACATCGTCACAGCACGCTGTGATTCTCTGTTTCTGTTAATGTTTCCGTCCTTTAAAGGGTGATACGGTCAAAATTTGGTCACACAATTTGTTTCATAACTTGGGACTGCGTACACCAAAACAGCTGATTTTTTGACCAGTATTGGTACATTATATGTAGCTTATACCATAAAATTTTCATCAAAATCGGTTTAGTATTTGCGGAGATATTGTGAATCCTAAAAACTGCAATTTTAAAACTTTGTACAAAGTGGATTAAAAAATAAGAACATATTTTTACTCTTTTTTTTATAGAGCCAGAAATACTGAACCAATTTCAATGAAAATTTTTCTGTGTGTTAAGTATACATATCAAAATATTATGTAAAAATTTCATTCAATTTGATTCAGCCGTTACAAAGTTATATTTGTTTAGGTGGTCAAATTTTGTCAAATTTTGTCGAATCAAGTCAAATTTTGGTCACACAATTTTTTTCATAACTTTAGATTGCGTACACCAAAACAGCTGATTTTTGGATCAGTAATGGTTCATTATATGTAGCTTGTACCATAAAATTTTCATCAAAATCGGTCTAGTATTTGCGGAGATATTGTTGAACCCTGAGATCCGCAATTTTAAAATTTTGTGCAAAGAGTATTCATACATTTTTACTGTTTTATTTATAGAGCCAGAGATACTTAACCGATTTCAATGAAAATTTTTCTGTATGTGTAGTATGCATATCAAAATGTTGTGTAAAAATTTCATTCAATTTGATCCAGCCGTTACAAAGTTATATTTGCTTAAGTGGCACTCGGTCAGTTTTTTCATATTCAAACTGCTACAACTTTGAAAGTATTCATACAAAATGGCTCAAAATTTTACTAAGAACGTATTTTCATAATAGTACTATACAGTAAAATTTTGATAAAAATCGGAGCAGTATTGGTAGTTCTATAATCAAAATTGTGCTTTATTGACCTTAAATTTCCGAAAATTCACTATGGAGCGCCTTTGTACAAAATTTTAAAAAGGTAGGTCGATGGTTTTGTCTATATATCAACCAATACTCAATCGATTTTGATGAAAATTTTATGGTATAAGCTACATATAATGTAGCATTACTGGTCCAAAATTCAGCTGTTTTGGTGTACGCAGTCTAAAGTTATGAAAAAAATTG
>NC_085137.1:396201044-396435361 GCF_035046485.1 Aedes albopictus
CAATGCAATGAAGCATTAAACAACGCCACTTTAGAACTATATTGAACTGTCAAAAACCCTTAATGCTTCAATGCATTCATAATGTAGGTTTAATGCTTTATCACTTGACAGATGTTGAATAGAAGTTATCTTGCATTAGCTTTACTTAAATGCGGTTGAATTAATGTTATGATATAATGCTTGTGGTTACTTGGGATATGGATCTATAAATATTTGAATGTGTTTCAACCAGTCTTTCCACCAGAATAGAATGTTCTTCAAAATACGTATCTTTGAAATTGTTCAAATTGTGATGTTAGGCAACTTCATTTTGATTAACTTTAATTGTCATGACTCGACGACAAGATAATAATAATAAATCTAAGAATGGATTTTACGCCATTTCATCCACTATGTTATATAGTTCAACAGTTTCGTATCCCACAGATTCCCGTACTTATGCTTCTGGAGATTGTACAAATTTTAGAATCTTGGAAATTCCCGGTGACTAGCAACAATTCCCGAGGTTTTCCCGACTTTTTCCCGGTGGTTTCGAATTCCCGAGCTTTTCCCGGTTTTCCCGAAATTCCCGACTGGGTGGCCACCCTGACCCATGAAAACAAAAAGAACGGAGTCAATCGGTGCCGTAATCGCTTGTTTTCGAATAGGATGAAAATGGGAACATGAGATTACTGATGGCACACATACCCTACTAGGCTTTAGTTTGGCGGATCTTACGTAGTAACACGCCACAAAAATGTGATCTACCCACAGATTTACCACCTGTTATGAGTAACTAGTGATATCAGAAATTGTGGCAAGTTTCACCAAAATTGTCTCCATGAATCCCAGCAAAAAAAAAATCATCCTAATTAAGATCTTCTAGATGATCTTCCAACTGAAAATTTACTTGCCGTCGTCACATACTACGCTTAAAAAACTTACATAACAATATCTTAGCAATTTCAAAAGTTTCCGACGACGCATGCCCTGAAGTTTTCAGACACAACAATACTTTCTGAGAATGTTTACCCAGACGGTTTCAAATGAATATGTGTGTGATCCATCTGACACCCACTATCCGGTAGTGAAATTGTGGAACAAAGCATTCGGCAACCCCAGTTCAGAGTGCTGTTGCTGTTCGGGGCAAATTGCTTTAGTTCTGGAGCAGGAAGGAAGGTGGTAGCTCTAGCAAGAGCTCTTTTGCAGATCCAGAGACTCATTACAGAATGGCATGACCGAAGAGCTAGTGAATAAAACTGTCGCATAAAAAAGACGCAAAAGAACCCGACAGAGACGGCCAGGGATAGGATCATTCACTTGCAGTTTCATTTACTTACTGCTGTCTCAGTTCAAAAGCACGCTATCAAAATCTGTGAATGGAGAACTTCTACCTTGTAGTTACATTTGAAAGTTTATCGATTAACATAAAGGCCGCACACGCATTTCCTAGTCATGAGAGCGTTCTCCACGCGATGAACAATTCGACACTGATTTTTCATTTGGGCCTAACTGACATTTTCGAGTTCTCTTTAACGATCCTCTCTTTTTGTTATCACAGAATGTGTATTGAGTTTTCCAAAGATTTTTTGGTTGAAATGCGAAGAATACGACTACATGTTGCTATAGAAACAAAAAGAATAATGATTTTGTTTGTTTTGGTCAAGTTATAAGCGAAAGAGAGAGTCGACGAAGAGAAATCGAAGTCAGTTAGGCCCTTATGAAAAATCATTGTCGAATTACATTGATGCCACCGTGGAGAACTGCGTTTGCGTCATTCTGACGACTTGACTAATTAACGCTACGCCAGTACATCGTCGTTAGGTACAGGCTTATGTAAAACAAAATACGAAGAAGTCTTAACACTATACATTGTATTTAAGGTAAGATATTTCTGAACCGACTTAACAGCAAACGAACCGTAATCTGGGGGATAGTTGATCACCGGAGTGAAGTTGATCACTACTGGATCCATGCCTTTCAACCGCTGGGGATGCTACAATTCTGATTCAATGGAAGAACTTTCAACGTAAATCAATTAGGTATGTGAATATAATTGAAGAATTTTTGAAGGTTTTTATATCAGTTGTTTTAAATAGTTTTCCATCAAGGCCTTATATATCAAACGACTCACAAATCACTTTTATTAATTTATGGTAGGCTTATTGAACATAGCATATTTTTGCGAGACAATTTTTAAATAAGTTGCCTACCTTAAGACGTTAAATGTGTGTCATTATGTAACTCACTAAACTTACAAAATACATCAGTTGCAAGAATTTCAAAAACTTATTCAGATTCAGATTATCTAATTTTGTTTGTTCCATAATCTTCCAATCTTAGAATGCTATGTCGTTGGTTGATTAACTTCATCCCGGATTGAAAGTTTTCAAATTTGACCACTTGAACATTTTTTGCAAAACGAAGCAGTTTCTTGTAAGAATTTCGTTTTCGCTACTTGATACAGGTCCATTCAGTACATGTTTTAAATATATTTGTTGAGAATCATATGCATTGTTCCTGATTTTATTGAAAAGAATAGATGAAAAGTGATCAACTTCCCCCCAGATTACGATATGTAACTTTTTGCAAATGAATGATTCCATCCTTGGAGAAGGCGTGCCAGCAATCATTTGTCCTAATTTTGTACAGATTGTGAGATAATCTCGGAAATTTTTATCAGTGACAAAACAAAAGGTGCGTACCTACTTTAATTTTTAGTTAGGACTTATAAAGACCAACTAAAACAATTTTATGGAAGTTTCCCAACAACACAGCAACGTTTACAAACCCAAAAGCACGTCTCGCACGTCGCAATGCAAAGATCAAAACCTGTTCGCATGCATGATCTTTGTCATGTTCTGCTAAACTTGTGACAATCCCGTGTTGCAGTGTGATATTGTCAAGACAAATGCAGATTCCAGCAATCATTGTTACACAATGTTTATGGTAATTGATTTACTGAACCCAACTCTAACACAGCCTGCTCTTCGGCTTAATATTCTGGGAACGCCTTTTTGATCAATTCGGCATTCGTTTATCTTCATGTGAAGCGATTACGGCCAATTACGTAAAGATTCTGGATCGACCGGAAAGCAAATTCATCACTCTTAGAGCTCAACATATGTATAGTATTGCACGTCCGTTTAGAAGTCACATTCACTTACAATGAGCCCCGCATTTGTGCATTACCGTTATAAAATGGATAATGATAATACAGACAACCTATTTTAAGGACTATTTTTTTAAAACATTCTAATTCTCCAGGCAGATTCAATTTAAGTAGTTTTCAAGTCAACGGATCATGAATCAAGGTTGAGATGATTTTTAGGAACTGTCCGAATTGCCAGATACTTTTCCGTGGAGCAAATGCTTGGACGAACCTGCTTCAAAACTTTTTTTTTAATAATCATGAAAATAATTTTATCCTACTGTTCCAATCTCAAGTTTAGTGAGCTAGTGCTACTCAATCTAAATTCTTTTCCACTGTGAACTTAACATATTTAAAGTATATTCTTAGGCACTGTATCTTTGAGTATTATATAAACAGTGATTGTTATCTAATGTTTGATAAATTGCAAAACAAAACATTTATGCTGAATTGAACTGTTGACTTAAGTTATCTGCGAAATATCCTACTTTTTCAAATTAAATAGAAGGTATTACTTTTATACAGATAAACACAAAACATCTAAGAAATTTTAAAAATTTAGAAGAAAACTTGATTTAATTAACTAACTTAGCTCACATTGCTCCAGTACTTTAATCTAAATTCAAGCTAAGAGTAAAATATAACGGTTTTCCAAAATACCGATATCTAAATCCTAAACAAAAAATTCCACTACTCTTATCGGATTGTAATCCACCGGGACCGAAGGAACAACCCCTACCGATTCTTGAGAACTTCACACCGCAGTAGGCACTGACTGTTACATAACCCCTACATTTTTCACCCCCGTCGTCACGTGAAACCACTAAACTCCGCACACCGTTATCTAATCAACCCCACCCTAGTGCACCACACGGGTCCCATGTCCATTCATCACCAATTTCTCGAGAAAAAAAAATCCAGAAATCCCAATTCACTCCGGCCACCGACGTCGGGAACCACCGAATTTGCAAAAATAAAAAAAATCGCGCATATTAATAAAAAGAAAGATGGCGGCAGCCATGTTCGACTCGGGGCCTTGACGAGGCGGTAGAGAGACACACGCAGGCAGTCACCAGTCAGCCAGACACACTAGCGAGAATCGGGGAAAAAAAAACGGAACTTCTTACCTTTGTACTGCTTGTCGGCGGCAATCTGCTTGGAGGCAGCCTGCACCTGGAGCAGCAGCTTGACGCGCTCAATCGGGGCCACGGCAGTCTTGGAAACGGCAGCGGAGATACCACCGGCCAGGAAATCCTTGGCGAAACCGTAGGGATCGGCCTTCTTTCCAGACATTTTCTGCGGGGATTCTTTTTTTCTTATACACACACAAATCGAGGGCGCACAAAGGCAGCGAGCTTCCTAACCGTACGGAGGGCACAATCCAAAGAGAATGAACGCCGGATGGCTGCGCTGGTTGTAGCCGAGTTGCGAGTCGCGAGTCGAGTTGCGGTCGGAATCCGGTTTTCTCTCGCCAGGTCGACTCGCTCGCCAACGGTTTGAAGGCCACCGCTCGTTGGAGGGTATGCTCGTCCCGCTCGCACACCGGTGAACTTTTCGCGAACACGCTTGTTCCGTTTCATTTGCTCTACAAGGTGGTCGGTGCGGATTGGTACCTAGAGAGAGAGGAAGACGATAATTTTTAGAACCTGAGATCAGCGTTGCCAACCTTCCAGATTTATCTGGATTTATCCAGATTTTTGAGGTCTCATTTTGCAAAAATCTGGAAGATCCAGACATTTGTTTTCGGGATTTGTAAGGTTTTTCTCGGAATTTGTAAGGTTTTTCCTGGAATTTGTAGGGTTTTTTACACGATCCAGACTTTTCCAGACAAAAATTCCTAAATCATCCAGATTTGTCAAAAATTGACCTGGCGACCCTGCCTGAGATTAAATTCTGAGAGAGGGAGAACCGGCGAGAGAGTATGTACTAAAACTTGGAGTGACGTTTTCGGTTTTGACAGCTGTCATACTTAGTGCACGGAAAAAATAAGAATAATTTTAGAACAAGAGGCTGTTAACTAGAAATCCTCTACATAGAGATGAGCGGAAGTTACATACGTCGATTCGGCAACGCTGTTTGTTTTGTTTACAACAGCTGCCAACACTTGCTACAAAGCTAGATGTTCAAACTTTGTGCGTGACTTCGTCGTGGTTCAAGTTGTTTTGTTTACATTTTCTAATAATGGTAGAATTTTTTTTTTTCAAAATTTTGTTGAAATAGCGGAGCAATCGAAGAAATCTGAATTCATTGCAAAAGTGTTACGCTAATCATATCGGCAGAAGTGAAGCAAGAAGCAGCAATGGAAGTTTTTTCGACAAGTTCAGAAACAAAAGTGTCGTCATAAGAGCACCTTTAACGGTGCGCTTCTATACCCCGTTTGGCAGCCCTCCATCATTGCAGCAAACTTTACCGGTCGCTGCTGGATGCGCTCGCAAAATAGTAGCGCTATGGGTGGGTGACCAAATATTGTCGTCGCGGTTGAAACCCGAAGATTCCCCACACCCGACAATCGAATTTTCTCAAAATCCATACGTGAAACCTAACGTCGGACATAGTGCGCTGGACAGCGGACCTGGCCCTCTATCCAGCGCACTGTGCCCGACGTACGCCCGACACACGTTTGAGGAGAAAAACAGATTTTCGCGTGTCAAAAAATCCGATTTTCAACTGCACGAACAATATAGTAGCGGGACAGTTGCGCTGCTAAAAATTCTATGGGAATATGACAGCCCTCCCGATACGAATCAGGGTGACTAATTTGATTGCTACCGGTGTGGAAGAGGGTGGTTAAGTCAAAAAGGTAGCGCTGCGTGGGTTGCTCGAATAGTAGCCGCCGTTAATGTTGCTCTAAGCATGAGCTTTTGAAAGCAGAAATAATTATTTTTTTATCTTTTTACTAAACATACATATGCCGCCAATATCTTGATATTAAAAATAAATAATTTTGATTTATTTAGTTCCGATTGCAATACCGTTCAAACGACGCCTTCCTACGAACGATAAGCATGTTCATTTGGCTCACACTTTGACAGTTCTCTCTGCACGATTGGCTCACAATGGCCGAATCCGCAGATCTCTATAATGTAGGATTACTAGTTGAAATCAGCTCGGTCGTCGGCGGTAAAAAAAATCGAAAAGCAGTTTCGTGTGCGGAAAAATGTGGAAAATTCACGCTCAACTGCATAAATTTTCCGCACGGTAGTAAATAGTGTGTGTGGTGCAGTGCTAAATCCTTGGCTACTTCATTCAACAGTTCTTCATTACACCAACAAAGCGAGCCATGGAAATGTTTGACAATTCTCAGGTCATTTTGACAGACCACACGCATGCACGAAAAAGACGGATCATGTACTCTACTATATCGATCTTGTTGCCGTCCTTTTCATGCTCATGTTACATCTGTCAAAATGACCTGAGAATTGTCAGTCATTTTGAGGTTAGGTTCGTTGATGTATTATGCTTTTGGTCAAAATACGAAGTGACCGAACGTGCGAAAATTGATTTTTAACCCACTTAGAAATGTCGCAACTCAATTTGGATTAGTGCATATTGTTGCTCTTAATTAGCTTAATGATGCGTGTTTCTCCTTATGATCTCCGCGAGGTGGAGGCGACTGTTGATCGCTTGACGTCTGGGGAAAAAGTGAAGGATGGTCGAGCCGCCACACCAAGAGCAGCTCATAGCACGAAAACTGCACGAATGAGGAAATGAAACACAGACAGGCCCAGGGTCGAATTCAGGTTGCGTTTATTTAGAGAGGTATGGTTGTGTTGTGATACAGTACACTGAAATGAAAACTCCATTATTTTTTATGTGCGAATATCAGATAAAAGCGAATCGATTCAACAAATCTCTATTTTATATGCGGCATTTAGATTGTAAAATGTTTGTATTGATTATAATTATGATGCACATAATTTTCATATGTACTGCTATGAAATCTAAAACTAATGCATTTACATCCTATATTAATCGAATTAAAATTTTGAGTGTATCGATTGATAATTCAAAACATTCAGTAACGGAAAAATGGTGAAGCAAGAACGACTCTTGACGGCGACTGGAGTTAACAATCGATATTTTACCAGGACCTTCCGGTCGGATTGCTGCAGTTTTTTTGAAGGTAGCGTATTTTAATCTTTTTTCCTTATATTCTATGTATCGATACATAAATTGCGAGATTATTAGATTTTACCAGATCGAGCTAACGACGCGTCAAAGCTGGTCAAAGTGACCAAAAACGAACTTTCCCAAGTGTTTTCCGAATCTGGCCTAAACCTAAATGTAGACGAAATCTGCCGGATCTTTGTTCGAAGAAAAGATTCCGTAAGTATTCCTTCTTAGCGAATAAAGTAGTATTTGATTCTAATAAATGCTTTCTTTCAGGGTTTTCATATTATAAACTTTGTCCAAGTTGGAGGTGCTGGCAGATTGGCCTTGCAGCGACGTAAAATAGCAGCTCCAGTGATGCTCGCACCACCGTGATCTTCCGGGGAAAAGATTCCGGCCCGCAGAAGTCCGAGGTACCAGAAAACGGCACCTCGTTTGCAGAACACCAGCTCCGGAATTGTGCACGCCATCCACGGAAACAGCAGAAGCAAAAGTTTGACCGTATCTCTGACCGTATCCGATCGTCCACACCGAGTTGCTGTTTTGTTTGGCCCGGATCAACTGCTAACAGGAACATTGCTTTGGAATGATCCAAGCAAATACTTAACAATGTATAATTTAGAGTAACTAAATATATTCTTGTATATTTTAGCGTAAAAAATAATCTGATTTTTTTTATTTTTGGAAAATCACATGTAGTGTTTATTTGTGATCACACATAAAATTTAATAGGTTGACCTTTTAAATGAAATAGTACAGACCTTTGATATTTATTTGCATTGCATGTAGAAACTAAGAGCCGCCAGAAATCTGGTTTTATGTGCGAAGCTAATGAAAATCATGGGCAAAGCTTGATTGCAAAAATCTATGTGCGCGGCATATGCAAAATAGATGCGGATTATTTTTAGTGTAGGGAGCCCGACTAAAAAGTTATAACCTTCAACATACTCCCCACCCCCTTATTCGTCCAATGGCAAAATACATAACTTACTAATGGACCTCTTAATTTCACCCTTAGCTGTATGCAGAGTAGCCACTCGGACGTGGCCATCCGGTCCAGGATGGACCTTTATAACACGGCCAGTGATCCACGAACACGAAGGCAGGTTGTCATCCTTGACCAAGCATAGTTGACCAACAAGCAAATCTGGATGAACTGAAGACAATTTTTTACTTCTCTGCTGCAGGTGGTTCAAATACTCGTTCTTCCATCTCTTCCAAAATTGCTGAAGATTCTTCTGAACCTCTTCTAAGCGGGTTAGCCTGCTAGAAGATGTTTCGGCGACGTCTACATCAGGAAGTGCAATGATCGGTCCTCCAATAAGAAAATGCGCCGGAGTCAATGGAAGAGGATCACGCGGATCAGCGGATAACGGGGAAATAGGCCTAGAGTTCAAGCATCCCTCTATTTGCTTCAGAAGTGTGAGCATTTCCTCGTATGTGGGTATAGAACATCCGAGGACTCTCTTCATGTGTTGCTTTACACTCTTGATGCCCGCTTCCCATATTCCTCCAAAATTTGGAGAGCGAGGTGGGATAAACTTCCAATCTATTTCTTCCATTGTGCAGAAGTCTCGTATCTCCGGTTCCACTTGTTGCTCAAAAGTGGTGGCAATGGCCTTAATCTCATTTTTAGAACCAACAAAGTTGGTGGCATTGTCGCAATAAATTGCGTTGCATCGTCCTCGCTGACTTGTGAACCTTCTTAATGCTGCTATGAATGACGCACTCGATAGGCTGTTAACGAGCTCCAAATGCACTGCTCGCGTCCGTAGACAAATAAACAATGCCACATATACTTTCAAGGTCTTTTTGGTTCGGACAAAATTCTCCTTTATCGTGAAAGGACCTCCAAAATCAACTCCGCATGTTTGAAACGGTCTCCCAGGAGTTACTCTGACGTCTGGCATCTGGCCCATGATCTGGCTCATCGTCTTCGGACTGTTCCGGAAACAAGCAATACATTTGTGGACAACTTTGCGAGTTAGACTTCTACCATGGATCGGCCAATACTTCAGCCTGAGCGCATATAGCAGACCTTGTGGCCCTACGTGCAAATTGGCGTGATGATGCTGCACTGCTATTAACCATGTCACGTTACATTTGTTCGGTAGGATGACAGGATGCTGTTGGTTGAAATCCGCTGCTGACGCTTGCAATCTACCACCAAGTCGAAGTAGCCCATCGCTATCCAAGAATGGCTTCATCGTAATCAAGCTGCTGGATGCGTTTATGGGTTTTCCCAAGGTCAATTGATTTACTTCTTTCGAAAAATATTGTTGCTGAACCATCCTTATTACTTGATTGTGCGCTTGCTTCAACTCTGCTAGTGTGAGATGTCCTACGATTCGATCCGCTTTATCGTTTAAACAGTTTCGCTTGAATCGTAAACAGTATGCCATGACTCTTTGAAGTTTACCGAAACTCGAGTATCGTTCCAGCACATCGTAATCTCGTTCATCTATCACCTCTTCGGATTCTTGATCAACAATCGTCAAAAAATTTCTTACCTTTGTCTGCTCCCACGGTTGTGCAGGATCCATCAGAAATTTCGGGCCAGTCCACCAAATTGCAGAGTCTGCCAATTTCTTTGCGGAAGTGCCCCTGGAAATTAAATCTGCCGGATTTTCTTTGGATCGAACATGATGCCAGTCGCTAAACGATGACGTTTCGTTGATCTTGATGACTCGATTACGAACAAAAGTTGGCCAGCGCTTGTGAGGTTGCGAAATCCAATCCAAAACGACCGTCGAATCCGTCCAATAGTAAGCCCCTTGAACAACCAAATTAACCGTTTCCTTTACCTTTTTCATTAACTCCACCAGCAAAGAAGCAGCTCGCAGCTCCATTCTGGGAATCGTGGAATCTTCCTTTTTGCTGTGCTCCGCAGTTGGAGCAATACGTGATTTGGCGCATAGTAGATTCACGTGTACTTTACCATTCACTACTGTCCGTACATACACTACTGCACCGTAGGCTCGTTTCGCCGCGTCTGAGAATCCGTGAAGCTCTATTGGACCATCGGAGGTGGCAACGTGCCTAGCGAATCTTATGGTATGTAGGTCAGCTATTTGTTCACAGAACCACTTCCATTCTTCCGCAACCTGCTCCGGCAAAGGCTCGTCCCACTCCAGTTTGGTGGACCATATGTTTTGCATTACCAACTTTCCATGGACGACAATTGGGCTTAAAATTCCAAGCGGATCATAGATTTTTTGGACTTCCGATAAGATGTTTCGTTTGGTAACTCCAGCTTGTGCATTGACGTCGTTGTCGAAGCTGAATTTGTCTGCCTGGGTATCCCAACGCAATCCCAAAATTTTCACCGAATCTGATCCATCATCGTCACCTGCCAAACTGGGTTCATTTGACTTCCATTTGTGAAGCTCAAATCCCGCACTGCTCAAAATTGTTGTGAGTTGTTCCTTTACTTCCACTAGGCGTTCTATTTGATCGTGACCAGTTAACGCGTCGTCCATGTAAAAATCCATTCTTATTACTCGACAGGTCTCCAGATACTCATCTTCGAAATCCAACGACAGCTGTTTGAGACAACGTGCTGCAAGAAAAGGAGCTGAACATGTACCGTACGTGACGGTGTTGAGCCGGTAGGTGTTTACTGGCTCGTCTGGAGAAAACCGCCATAGTATCAGCTGTAATTGACGGTCTTGTTCTTGTACTTCTATTTGCCGAAACATTTTTTTGATATCAGCCGTCAACACATATCGATGGCACCGAAATCGCAGAAGAATGTTGAAGATGTCCTGTTGTAGTGAAGGTCCTGTCATTAACACATCATTCAAGGACAACCCACTAGATGTTGTAGCCGACCCACTGAAGACTGTCCTCAGTTTGGTAGTGCTGCTTTCCGGTCGAAGCACTGCATGATGTGGAAAATAAAACCTCGGCCCCTCTTTAAACGTCTGTCTACCGTCAATTTTTTCCATATGACCCAATCGAAGATAATCAGCCATGAAGGCTACGTACTCCTTCTGTAGCTCAGGGTCCCTTTCTAGCCGTTTCTCCAACCTTAAAAATTTGTCCAGCGCCATTGTTTTTGATTCGCCAAGTTCAGAAACAGTTGCTTTGAGAGGCAATCTGACACTGAATCTTCCGCTTTGGGTACGCGATGTTGTTTCCACAAAATACTGTTCACAGAGGGTTTCCTCGTCTGTCCAATCACGACACAAGTAGTTGTTGACGTTTTCGTTCATGAATAGAGTCACAGTTAGGTTCTCCATTCGTTTTACATTTCCTCCTATGATCCATCCTAGCTCTGTGTTCTGCATGAACGGCAAGTCTTCACCTAGTTTGCTGTTTCCACTTCGTAGGATGTCGAACAGCACTGGGGTTCCAAGTAGCATATCTACTGGTCGGCTTAGGTGAAATTCCGGATCCGCGAGGTTCACCTCTGCAATGTTCCACTCGTCTACGTTTACATCGTTCGGTGGCAACAATCCGGTGATGCTATCTGTTACTAGTACTGACACACTTTTACGGTAGTTGCTTGTGCGAGACTTGAATGACACGGTGGCCCCCTCGTGAATGGGTTGTAAGAAATTACCGAATCCTGCTACTTGGCAATTAACTTGCTTCGTTGTGATTCCCACTCGGCGTATGAATGATTTGGTAGCAAAATTGCATTGCGATCCAGAATCAAGTAATACACGACTTGCAATCAAAACGCCACTATTGGCGACGACCAGCACAGAGGCGGTAGGCAGGATTGTGTAGCTTAATTGATTACTCTTTCCGTGAAATTCTGTAACAAAGTTTATTGTCTCAAATTCAATATTATAAACCATTGATTGATTTCAATTCATAATTACTCACGTTTTCCGACCCTGGGGTGCTCGTATTCTGTAGTTGCGGGTGCCTGTCTTTCACGGTGGATCGACGTGTGGTGTTTACGGTCGCACTTCATACAGTTCCTGCTTCGGCATTGCTCAGCATTGTGGCCTGATCTGAGGCAGTTGTAGCACAATGAAGCCTTTTTGATGATTCTGATCTTTTCTTCGACAGACTTGGCTCTGTATTGATTGCAGCTACCGACGAAATGGTATGCGCCACAACAACTGCATCTTTGTGAGGTCGGTGTCTTCGTGATGGTGAACGCCTTGACTTCTGTCTTAAACTTCTTGTGGGTTGTGTTGTTGGAGAATCAGCCGAGGATTTGCGCTTCAAGGGCATTGCGTCCAACACTTGGCACCTTTCGGACACGAAGTTTTCCAATTACTTGTACAGTGGCGGAGTTGTGCCTGATGCTACAGATTCCCATTCCCTCCGAGTGGTAGAATCCAGTTTATTGGCCATCAGGTAGATTAGCATAGCATCCCATGACATCACCGGCTGCTTGAGATTCTCGAGACAGCGGAGATGCTTTCTTGCGGAATCGAATAAATTCCTCAGTGCAGCCGCCGACTCGACTTCGACCGGCTTCAGCTCAAAAAGCTCCCTCGTATGGTTTTGAACCAGAAGTTTTGGGTTGTTGTATCGTCGTTCGATCATTTCGTATGCAATGGAATAATTGCCTTCAGTGGTTGGCAAAGAGTCAATCAATCCTAAGGCCGCGCCACGTAGAGAAAGCTTCAGGTACTCGAACTTTTGTACCACGGCCAACGATGCGCGGCGGTGAATTAGCGTGTTGAATTTGTCGAACCACTCCAACCAGTTTTCACCGTGGCCCGAGAATACAGGAAGATCGATGGCTGGTAGCCTCACGCCATCCTTGTTGACAGTACTACCCATAGTCTCCTCTCGGGTTTTGGCTGCAATGGCCTTTTCGAAGGTAGTAAGTCCGTTGACGTAGTAGACTTCCACTTCCTCGCGGCTGGTGCTTTCATCGGGATTCCACTGTTCCAATGTACTTTGTGCAAGATTGTACGCCTTGTAGCACTCCTTGAGCATATCCCGTCGAGTTTCAAGGGCCAATCGATCAGCTTGAAAGTTGGTCATTGTATTGATGATACCGTTTATTCTTGATACGGCATGATTTCGTTGCACGGCGATACGGTCGTAATCCGTTTGCACAACGTACACGACTGGACTTGCGGGACTGGAAGGTTCGCCTTCGACGTCGTCTCGTTGGTTCTCGTCGTCTGACATTTTGTACCTGTGAATCGGTAAATATGTAAAATTCTCTCGCATGGATCTCAGTCTTCAACTTTAGGATTGTCTTTGAGCTTTTTTACTAACAGGTGATATGATAAGTAATAATTCATGTAATTATTATTATCAATGATTTACGAACATTTGCTTTGTACAAGTAATGTGCGCCATTTTGAAAAATTGATGACTATTTCCATACGGTAGTCTCTCATGTCTCCATGTTCCAAGTTCATGCTCATCGGCCATTTTAAATTTCTGCCAACCAACATGTCAGCCATCGACCCACGCGTCTTATGAATTCACTTCCAAACACCGGCAACTATATTACATCACTCTTCCGTGTCGAACCAAGCGTCGAGGTTGTATTTTACTAACCTAAAAATTGGTCAATTGCTTAACAAAAACAAGCCTCTCATATCCGTATGCCGATGCGTTTTTAACCCATTTTGTTTAATCGACCCATGCGCCGAAAGAACCAAAAGTATTCGCTAACCCACATGTTAGCCACATTGAATGTTTATATGTTGGTGATTTGTTAAGCCGAAAAAAGCTTCTCAATTCCGTATGCCGATCGATGTCAGCCATTTTGTTTTATCGACCCATGCGCCGAATGAAACTAAATTTTTTGCTAACCCACATGTTAGCCACATTTAATATCAATTTGTTTCGACCCTTGTGCCGAAACATTGCAAATCAAGTTATCTGAAAATCTGAAAACAAATATAAAAGTAAATATTTAATAAAATTACCTGAGGCCGAGCCCCAATCCGGTTCGAAGGACCACTAAAAATGTTTCTCCTTATGATCTCCGCGAGGTGGAGGCGACTGTTGATCGCTTGACGTCTGGGGAAAAAGTGAAGGATGGTCGAGCCGCCACACCAAGAGCAGCTCATAGCACGAAAACTGCACGAATGAGGAAATGAAACACAGACAGGCCCAGGGTCGAATTCAGGTTGCGTTTATTTAGAGAGGTATGGTTGTGTTGTGATACAGTAGGGAGCCCGACTAAAAAGTTATAACCTTCAACAATGCGCAACAGAAAAAATAGATTCAAATTTACTTCGCAGCTGCAACTTCGCATGTGCTTCTAGCGACGACTTCGATTTGGTGGTGCGACGATAATAATAAAGAGTAGCGGCATTTCAACAGGTTTGTATGTGTTTTGTTTGCACTTTTGCAGAAAGTTGAGTTGGCAGGGCAGGGTTGGTAGCGAATCACACTTTCACAGACAAATTCACAGGGTTGGTTCGACCTTTTTTATTATATAATAAAATCATCTAAACTAGTAGTTTCTGACCTATTTTTAAGATTTTTTAACAATTTTCTAAAATAACATTTGAGAAGGGCTTATTTAAATATTAAAAGAAAATATTGAAAAAAAATGGAAATATAGCAAGAAAAAGTTGCAAGCTTTTGCTTATGGATGCTACGAATGGTTTGCTTATTTAAAGACCTCCCCAGAAAGTATGAACGCATAGTGAAAATACTGGCATTCAAAAATTATTTATTGATTATTGACTTTACATACTTGCCCAAACGTTCTGTATACAGGACCTGCGATGCGACAGCGCCTTCAATTTTGACATCGACAGTACTTTTTAGTTGGGCTTTGCCCCAACCAGCGAACATCTAACCATCCAGGCAGCCCATCTCATGAACCCCCAACGAACGCCGACTGTACATAAAATTCTAAGGTATATTTGAACCCACGTATCGTTATTAATCACCCCTTCTCATTCCTCAACAGTCACAAGGACGTCAAGCCGGTGCATAAGCAATCAACCCAAAGCTTGTTCCGATGAATGCGCACGATCTGGATTGGATCCTGCGGAGAGAAGAGGGCGAGGGCAAGGTGCACTGCGAAGAGTACGGCCGGATGCTGAATGCCGATCTAAGCAAGATCTGCATGAGGGACAAATAGTATAATGGACTTATTGTAAAAATTCTGATTTTTTCCATTCCTTTAATTTGACTGCAATAGTTTTATCGCAGAGTTTTATCATCAAACTCTTTTGAGCCGTAGAGCCATCTTTTGCATTTGGTAGCTTTGTAAGTTCTTTTAATATAGGTTCGCTCTTTAAACCTGGAATACATGCATGCGTTTGAATCAAATTCTATATTGTATGTTGTATTCCACAAGCTGTAGTTCATCAAATGTCTTTAAGTGCTGCAATAATGGTGAAACACGCTGTAATGTTACATTTGTACCTCATCACCCACTAAATGCAGCTACATTAGTGGACTAATAACACTTAGCGCGCTTCGGCACGGTTCCATCATGCCGCTTATAGTGTTGCCACATATAATGCTTAGTCTGCTAAACCCAGTTATCTGGCTGGGGGCATGGGAGCCTAAATTTCGACCATCAATGCAATCAGATGTTATTTGAACTACAAAATGAGCGATCCAAATATTTGAAGAACTATTAAAACTATATAGAAGCTTGTGTATAGTCAACATTTAACGAACCTAATCTATGCAATATTTTGCATTTTAACACTTCGAACGATCTTCAAGTATAGGTTCAAGTATACTACATCGAGTATTTTTAAGTGCTACAATGAAGGTTAAGCACGCTGTAATGTTACTTTTGTACCTCATCACCCACTAAATGCAACTACATTAGTGGTCTAATAACACTTAGCGCGCTTCGGCACGGTTCCATCATGCCGCTTATAGTGTTGCCACATATAATGCTTAGTCTGCTAAACCCAGTTATCTGGCTGTGGGGCATGGGAGCCAACGCTTCAACCATCAATGCAATTAGACATTACTCTATTTACTACATGAGAGATCCAAATATTTGATAATTGTTCGATCTGTTTTTGAAATGTAGCTTAAAATATACAAGCTTCTAGTCCAAATGCATAATAATAGTTCAATTTCGCTTCATTCAGGATTTGCTCAAGCAGTTTATATTTTTTGTTAAGTTAAACTTAGAGGCTTGCTTAGAGGTTGCAGTTAGAATTTTCTGTTTCGCAATAGAAAACAATTTCCTTGACAATTTCCAAACCATTCGATTTAATGTAAATATAGTGCAAAACAGTATGTTCTGCATCACAATAAACAACAATTCCAAAACAATTGAATCTAACGTGGAGCCAGTAATAAAGTCACTGCTCAAAGCAACATGTTTACCGTACATTTCACTGTTTAGAACAACTTAAAAACATAAGAATCTTCTGTATTACGATAGAAAACAATTCCCACACCATTGAATCAATTGTGGAACCAGTAGTGAAATCACTACTCAGAACAATACGTTTACCGTTCGATTCACTGTTTGAAACAATTCGAAAACATAAGAATCTTCTGTATCAAAATAGAAAACAATACCCACACAATTGAATTCAATGTAAAAACAGTACAAACAGTATGTTCTGCTTCACAATAGAAAACAATTTCAATACAATTGAATCAAATGTGGAACCAGAAATAAAATTACTACCCAAAACAATACGTTTACTGAGCATTTCACTGTTTGAAACAATTCGAAAACATAAGAATCTTCTGTATCACATTAGAAAACCATGCCCAAACCATTGAATCTAATGTAAAATCAAAGTTTAAAACAGTATGTTTTCGGCTTATTTAACTGTTCAAAACAATACAAATACATAAAAATCTTCTGTATATTTGATACCACGTATCAGTATTACCAACATTTCATTTACATTAGAATCTTATGTTTTGCGAAAAAATATGTATGGAAAAAAGTCCTTTTTTGTATTGTTACGATACTTAACAACCTATACAATTCAATGTGAAATCCTCATTCACATTTGATTATATTGTTAGAAACATTTGATTCTATTGTTTTTCTATTGTTATTTTAACATTGAATTCTATTGTGAGAGCATGGTTTTCAATGGTACTGTCACATTAGAATCCTATGTTTTTCTATTGTATTTTTATCCGGGCTACACTAAAAATAATCCGCATCTATTTTGCATATGCCGCGCACATAGATTTTTGCAATCAAGCTTTGCCCATGATTTTCATTAGCTTCGCACATAAAACCAGATTTCTGGCGGCTCTTAGTTTCTACATGCAATGCAAATAAATATCAAAGGTCTGTACTATTTCATTTAAAAGGTCAACCTATTAAATTTTATGTGTGATCACAAATAAACACTACATGTGATTTTCCAAAAATAAAAAAAATCAGATTATTTTTTACGCTAAAATATACAAGAATATATTTAGTTACTCTAAATTATACATTGTTAAGTATTTGCTTGGATCATTCCAAAGCAATGTTCCTGTTAGCAGTTGATCCGGGCCAAACAAAACAGCAACTCGGTGTGGACGATCGGATACGGTCAGAGATACGGTCAAACTTTTGCTTCTGCTGTTTCCGTGGATGGCGTGCACAATTCCGGAGCTGGTGTTCTGCAAACGAGGTGCCGTTTTCTGGTACCTCGGACTTCTGCGGGCCGGAATCTTTTCCCCGGAAGATCACGGTGGTGCGAGCATCACTGGAGCTGCTATTTTACGTCGCTGCAAGGCCAATCTGCCAGCACCTCCAACTTGGACAAAGTTTATAATATGAAAACCCTGAAAGAAAGCATTTATTAGAATCAAATACTACTTTATTCGCTAAGAAGGAATACTTACGGAATCTTTTCTTCGAACAAAGATCCGGCAGATTTCGTCTACATTTAGGTTTAGGCCAGATTCGGAAAACACTTGGGAAAGTTCGTTTTTGGTCACTTTGACCAGCTTTGACGCGTCGTTAGCTCGATCTGGTAAAATCTAATAATCTCGCAATTTATGTATCGATACATAGAATATAAGGAAAAAAGATTAAAATACGCTACCTTCAAAAAAACTGCAGCAATCCGACCGGAAGGTCCTGGTAAAATATCGATTGTTAACTCCAGTCGCCGTCAAGAGTCGTTCTTGCTTCACCATTTTTCCGTTACTGAATGTTTTGAATTATCAATCGATACACTCAAAATTTTAATTCGATTAATATAGGATGTAAATGCATTAGTTTTAGATTTCATAGCAGTACATATGAAAATTATGTGCATCATAATTATAATCAATACAAACATTTTACAATCTAAATGCCGCATATAAAATAGAGATTTGTTGAATCGATTCGCTTTTATCTGATATTCGCACATAAAAAATAATGGAGTTTTCATTTCAGTGTAGGTGAAACTATAGATAGTAGAAAACATAGATCCGTCGATGATGAATCCGTTGTATCCAAACGAACTGTCAAAATTTGTATCCAAACGAGCATGACGTCACGATTCCAATAACAACAATGGAGCGCATGACGTCATATTCAACAGTCGCATTCCTGAAAAATACTATTCGCACGCTTGAAACATTTCACTCAGTGATGTCCGCAGATCTATGTTTACTCTACTATCTATAGGTGAAACCTAACGTCGGACGTAGTGCGCTGGACAGCGGACCTGGCCCTATATCCAGCGCACTATACCGCACTATATATTCGCACGCTTGAAACATTTCACTCAGTGATGTCCGCAGATCTATGTTTACTCTACTATCTATAGGTGAAACCTAACGTCGGACGTAGTGCGCTGGACAGCGGACCTGGCCCTATATCCAGCGCACTATACCCGACGTACGTCCGACACACGGTTTAGGAGAAAAATCGATTTTCGCGTGTCAAAAATTCCGATTTTCAACTACACGAACAATATTTTTGTAATAATTAGCGAAAAAGCCGTAACCAACAAAATGTACACAATTTGAGTAATTGCAGGAGTGAAAAGCAGCTAGATTTAATTGTCTTCAAAATGCTCACAAAGTTTCCTTGATATCACTTTTCTAACTATTGAAAATCACTGATTGAGTGAAAGACGAGGTGAAAGACGTAATCCCATTCTATTCCAAACGAACAAAAACAAGAATTACGCCTTCTACTCCTTTGTTTTGTTTGGTGTTTTGTTTACGAAAGTGAAAGGCGAAACTGAAATCAACACGTAAACACGACGATAGTAGAAGGCGAAACTGAAATCAAAACGTAAACACGGCGAAAGCAAATGGCGAAATTCTGTCAAAATCATAAACAAGGCGAAAAGTAAAAGGCGATTCTGAAAATGATATCGATTCGAGGCGCATAGTATTGGGCGAAATTAGCATTCTAAGGTATCAATTCAGGCGTAATTGAATAAATGCAAATTTTAGTGCAAAAAATATCAAATTCGTGCAGTGTTATTAAAAAACAAGAAACTATGTCAGAACTGTATCAATTAACCTTATTTAAGTTGAATTATTCCAAGAATTATTCTGTATTACTTCTAAATAGGAATTAAAATTTAATCAGCAAAATTCAGTTGTTGTTTTCGCATTGTTATTGCTTTGTTAGTTTTTTTTTTTATCTAGTTCATTTATTTGGGGCTCAATCGCGTATAACGCTTTACGGAGCCGAGGATCTTTCTTTGTACTTAATAGTATACATTATACAGAGTAATAACTTTTTAATGATATCTGTTAGTAATGGGTGGTAGCCAGGGTACTCGTGGCAGCTCGAGGTTAGAAGGTCACATTTTGAGGGATGGACAGGGTAAGGATTGGGCCAAAGGTTTCACTGCTGGTCATCCGGGGGTGAATCGCATCTTACTAGCGTATTCGGTGCCTTGTGGTGTTGGTACCAACTTGTTGTGGGACTTGGTCTTCCGGATGGTCAGGAGCAGCTTGGTAACACAAAGAGGACAAAACAGAGAAAAAAAAACTGGAGAAGAAAACACAAGCAAATTAAACTTTTATACCAGCAGAGCGGAGAAAGTCGAAAATACATCCCATGTATGTGACATCGCGGGTCCCCAACACATCTCTCACAAGAACAAAGGGTTGTCTACCTCGGGCCTCAAGGGTATCCAAAAGTAGCGCTCTGGAGGCGTCATTATCCGGGCATTGCCAAACTACGTGGTCGATGTCATCATAACCGGAACCGCACTTAGTACAAACATTGCTCAACGCGAGGTTAACCCTGTGTAAATGCGCGTCTAGCGAGTAATGGTTGGACATAAGTCTTGACATCACGCGAATGAAATTGCGACTTACATCCAGACCATACCACCACACTCGCAAAGAAACATTAGGAATAATGGAATGTAACCACCGTCCCAGCTGGCCATCTCGCCAATCATTTTGCCAACTTTGAAGAGAACTCTGGCGAACAAAATGGAAAAATTCATCATGTGAAATTCTTCTATCATAGATCTCACCTTCCTGTGCGCCCACCTTTGCGAGAGAGTCCGCCTTCTCATTGCCATAAATTGAGCAATGCGAGGGGACCCATACAAAGGTAATCTTGTATGATCTTTCGACCAGTGCACCCATCTGCTCCCTTATTTTTGTAAGAAAGTAAGATGAATGTTTAACAGGTTTCATCGACCGGAGTGCCTCAATCGAACTAAGGCTATCCGAGAAGATGAAGAAATGGTCTACGGGCATGTTGGAAATCATCCCCAAAGCGAAGTTGATTGCTGCCAGCTCAGCAACATAAACCGAACAAGGTTCCTGAAGTTTGCGGAAGGCGGTGAAATTTTCATTGAAAACACCGAAACCAGTGGATCCATTTATGCGAGACCCATCAGTGAAGAATCTCTTACAGGAATTGACATTTTGGTACTTTTCTTTAAAAATGCGAGGAATAGATATACATCGAAGTTGATCTGGTATTCCATGAATAGCTTGTTTCATGGACAGATCGTATTTAACAGAGGTACTGTCATTAGTGAAGTGTACACGGGGAGGATTATAACTTGGTAGGCTTATGTCAGATGACATGTAGAACAGATAGATTCTCATGAATTTTGATTGAGTGTTCAGACTGAGCATTTCTTCGAAGTTTTCAATGACAAGTGTGTTGCTCACTCCACACTTGATAAGTAACCTTAGCGAGAGCTCCCAGAATCGGTTCTGGAGAGGTTTCACCCCTGCCAGGACCTCAAGGCTCGCATTATGCGTTGAGTGCATACAGCCGAGAGCAATACGCAAACAACGGTATTGAATTCGTTCCAACTTTATTAGGTGGCAGTTTGCTGCTGAGTGGAAGCAGAAAGAGCCATACTCAATAACAGAGAGAATAGTCGTTTTGTAAAGTTTTATGAGGTCTTCCGGGTGAGCACCCCACCATGTTCCGGTAATTGTGCGTAGAAAATTGATCCTTTGTTGACATTTTTGCACCAAATACTTGATTTGGGTACCCCAAGTGCCTTTTGAATCAAACCAGACCCCAAGGTATTTCGAAGTCAAAGACTGGTCGATTTCTATTCCCAAAAGATTGAGTTTCAGTTGGGCTGGGTTCCGCTTTCTAGAAAACACAACCAATTGAGTTTTTTGCGGAGAAAACTCGATCCCTAAATCTCTTGCCCAGATTGACAGATTATTTAGAGAATTTTGCAATGGTCTTTGCAAAATTTCTGCGTGTGGGCCTTTTAGAGAAACCACAGCATCATCTGCAAGTTGTCTTAGCGTGCATTGTCCTTCCAAGCAACTATCAATGTCTTTCACGTAAAAATTATAAAGCAAGGGACTTAAACATGAGCCTTGGGGTAGGCCCATGTAACTAATTCTGGAAGTTGTCAGTTGTCCGAGATTGAAACTCATATGTTTTTCTGACAGCAAGTTATACAAGAAATTATTTAAAATTCCTGGAAGTCCACTATTGTGCAGTTTTTCTGACAATATTCCTATGGAAACTGAATCAAAGGCGCCCTTAATATCCAAGAAAACTGAAGCCAGTTGCTCCTTTTCCGCAAAGGCCAGTTGAATATCTGTTGAAAGCAACGCTAGACAATCGTTTGTTCCTTTGCCCTTGCGAAACCCGAACTGTGTATTTGAAAGCAAGTTATTCGATTCGACCCAATGATCGAGTCGTGATAGGATCATTTTTTCCAACAATTTCCTTAAACATGATAACATAGCAATTGGGCGGTATGAATTATGATCAGACGCTGGTTTACCAGGCTTTTGAATAGCTATTACTTTGACCTGTCTCCATTCATGCGGAACGATGTTGTTCTCCATGAATGAGTTGAACAGGTCCAGTAATCGTCTTTTCGCGATATCTGGGAGATTCTTTAGAAGATTGAACTTGATCATATCGCGTCCCGGAGCGGAATTGTTTGATGAAAGAAGAGCCATAGAAAGTTCCAGCATAGTGAAGGGTCTGTCCAGAGAACCGTCTCTTGGGGATGTTTCCCAAGAAATCGGTTGTGCTGGGACTGAGTCTGGGCAGACCTTTTTCGCAAAGCTGAATATCCAACGGTTGGAGTATTCGTCACTCTCATTAGAAGAAGAGCGGTTTCGCATGTTGCGAGCCACTCTCCAAAGCGTTGTCATTGAAGTTTCTCTTGAGAGACCCTCAATGAAGTGTCGCCAATAACTACGCTTCTTCGCTTTCAGCAGGTTTCTCAGCTGTCTTTCGAGCTTTGCGTACTCTTGATAAAGATCTGAGGTACCGTGCCTACGAAAAGTTTTGAAAGCATCAGATTTTTTAAGATACAACTGGGTGCAATCATCATCCCAGCCTAGTGTGGCTGGTCTTCTTTTGAAGGTTGCACTTGGAACACGTCGTTTTTGTGATTCTACTGCACTCTTATATATAAGTTCAGACAGGAATCGATACTCATTCAAAGGTGGGAGGGGATTGAATGATTCGATGCCAAAAGATACCGCTTCTGCATACTTTTGCCAATCGATATTCCTTGTGAGGTCAAAAGGAACCTGAATTGGATGGTCTGACCTTTCACTATTATGCTTTATGGTGGTTATAATGGGTAAGTGATCACTACCATGAGGATCCTCGATTACCTTCCACAAGCAATCGAATGATAGTGAACTTGACCCCAGTGATAGGTCGAGACGACTTTCTTTGCCGTCAGATGCAATACGTGTCACTTCACCTGTATTTAAAATGTTCAAATTGAAATCGTCGCACAAATCATAGAAAATGGCCGCTCTATTATCGTCATATGGTTCGCCCCACCCTGTACCATGTGCGTTCATATCACCCAGAATTAAAACTGGATGTGATAGTGCAGAAACCGCATTCCAAAGATGACGGCGGTTGATTGAAATTCTTGGAGGAATGTAAACGGAAGCTACGCAAAGTTCTTTACCCTTTACGTTTATTTGGCAAGCGACGATTTCTACGCCAGGATGAGTCGCGATTGGAATTCTATAAAATGAGTAAGTCTTTTTGATCCCCAAAAGAACTCCCCCATAATGGTCATCTCTATCCTGGCGTATAATGTTAAAATCGTGGAAGTTGAGTTCATCTTCAGAAGAAAGCCATGTTTCACAAAGGGCAAATATATCACAATCAGAGTTGTGAATCAAAAACTTAAACAGATCTAATTTAGGTTTTAGACTATGACAGTTCCACTGTAGCACAGTGATCATATCTTGTACCTCACTTGATGAATTATCCATCGAAGGATATGATCGCAGCAAGGAGGGGCCATGATTGTGTCAGATTCCGAAGATATTCTTCTACTGTAGGTATAAACATATCAATAATGCCTCTAAGTGTTTCTGGAAGGCTGAGGGCATTATATAAGCGATCCACGAGAACCCTAAAAGTAAACAGTCCTCGCTTGGGTCTAGGAGGCTTACTTGAACTGCGAGGAACTTTGGTAGCTTTTTCCTTGCTACCTTGTCGATTATTTCTCTTTGAAGTGTATTTAACAGGCGGAGACGGGGGTGACAGGTTCTTGCTACAACATGGATCTGAAGCTAGAGGAACCTGATTCTTCGGAGTATTTAAGTTTACCCCGTCTCCTTTAACATTAGGCAAACTTTTGAGGGAAGACTTTAAAAAGACCTTTCGGCGCAATCCCGGGGAAGATGATGACTTCCTTTTTCCAGGTGCGTGTACCTCCGAAAGAGATCCACCCTCATCAGTTTCGCCATCGTCCTGATCATCGGAAGACAACTCCTGATAGGGATTTTCAACTGGGACAGCTGATTCAGACACGGAATCTGGTGTTTTAAAAGATTTCACCATCTCCGCATATGTCTGTTTGGAGCGCTTTATGATAGAGCGACTCTCATTTCGAATGCGTCTTTTGTAAGCCGGGCAAACTTGCAAGTCGTGTGGATCTCCGCCACAGTAGCTACATTTTTCCGCTTCCTGTGTGCAAGAGTCCTCCAAATGAGCTTGGTTGCATTTGCCACAACGGGGCTTGTTGTCGCAAAAGCTATCACTGTGACCAAACTGCTTGCATTTGGTACAATTAAAAACCTTCGGCCTAAAAAGATGCACTGGGTAAAAACCACCATCAATTACAACAAATTCCGGGAGGACGGAACCTGGAAAAGTCACTCGAAAAAACGCTGAAGGCGAGTACACCTTTTTATTTCCTTCCATGGAAACCTTAGATAAGCGTTTACAGTCTAGGATAGCCACATCAGGAATTGACCTATTTTTGAATCGACCAAAGCCGGTCTTGATGTCCTCACATGTCAGCATTTCGTCGAGGATCTTCCCCTCCACCTCCACTTCTCGTGCTGGCACATAGACGGCGTATTCAACAGTAAACGCTTCGTGTTGAGCAATTTCATTTGCTGCTTTGTAGCTAGGTGCGGTAACACGCAGCTTGGATGCTTTCACTTGGTGAATAACGGTCCCAGGATACTTACGCGTCAGCTCTCGAGAAATCGAAAGCATATTCAATGGTTTGCATTTGCGCCGGAAATAGACAACCCAAGGTCCAGGCGAAGATGGCTGATAAAACCGCGTACGAGCAATGATATTATGTTTCCAGTTCAAAACCGAATTAGCGACATTTTTTCTTTGACTTCCGCTGCTTTTGCCTTGCATTGAACACAATGTCGGAAGTGGAGCGCTGTATAGAGCACCAGGTGTACAATACAGCGCCCCACTTCCGACATTGTGTTTAACGCAAGGCAAAAGCAGCGGAAGTCAAAGAAAAAATGTCGCTAATTCGGTTTTAAACTGGAAACATAATATCATTGGGAGGCGTTTCGCCTCCATTTGAAACGTCCATGCGGGAAAAAATCAACCGCAGAAGAGTAAAACGTCAATGAAACAGAAGCAAATCTTTGTAAATTTAATTTATAATGGAAGAAAAAAAACAAGAAAAAAAATCAAAGAAAAAACTGCAAAATATTTTATATCCGATTGCAATACTTATTCTGTAACGCCCTATATGAGTTCAAAACTCGGACTAGGTGAGAGACAGAAAATATGCCTGGGCAACCTTGAACCGACTTTGGTTTGGATGAGCAAAACAAATTCAACACAATGGGGGGCGAATGGATAATAAAAAAGTGCTACTTAGCCGTTCGATGTTCGTTGTAGCTACAGCAGCAAGCCGTCCGCACTGCAGGTAGAAAACAATCCAAGCCGTCTGCTGCCTTTCTGCTGCTGTTGGTGCGGGAATGAATCGACCACTGTTGGCTTATAGTGATGTCGAATTAAACACTGTGGCACGATACTAGTTGACTTTAAGTCAAGCTAGTTCGCTTCCTTCACTAAGCGCACACACCTATGACACTATTTTGCACTGTTAATTGGGGATAACTTGATAGCAAAACTGATCAAAAACCCACACGTGCGGTGGGGCAAAAAGATCAAATAATAAAACTGTTGCAAACAAGTGCCGCGTGTGGAGACCGGGAACCCCGGGAACCTGTCGACCGACTCGTTCAAGCGCTCGGTAAGGAATGTTGCTTTGTTAGTTACGCCCTATTCGCGAATTACTCCCGATTTATTTATAAATATTGTTCGTGCAGTTGAAAATCGGATTTTTTGACACGCGAAAATCTGTTTTTCTCCTCAAACGTGTGTCGGGCGTACGTCGGGCACAGTGCGCTGGATAGAGGGCCAGGTCCGCTGTCCAGCGCACTATGTCCGACGTTAGGTTTCACGTATGGATTTTGAGAAAATTCGATTGTCGGGTGTGGGGAATCTTCGGGTTTCAACCGCGACGACAATAGCACCGCCGCAAAAACGAAAACGACATGAGTGTGGCTGTCTCCTCTCTCTTAGCTGTGGACCAGCCTAATGTACCAGTGTCATGTTTGCTGCGTACCTGTTCACGATATAAATACTTTGTCCGTCCTTCTGATAACAAAAACAAGGGCGTCGAGCCGCCGAATGTAAATAACACGTCAACCGCAGTTTTTATTGAACACTTATCCCACAAAACGAAAAATTTTCTTGAAAAATCAGTTTACTAGCCAGAAGGAAATGTCCCAAGAAAACGGCTCCAACAAGAAACGACGGTTGTCCTTGGAAAACCATTTGGCAAGTACCGAATCGGAAGGTAGCAGCCATTCAGCTGCGGATCCCAATCGCCGGGTGGCGTTGATTACCGGTATCACCGGGCAGGTAAGTTTTTCACTAATAATTCTTCATAAATAACGCGTTCTATGGTTTTATGGAATTTGTTTCATGTACTAGGATGGATCCTACTTGGCGGAATTTCTGCTGAAGAAGGATTACGAAGTGCATGGAATCATACGACGGGCCAGCACGTTCAACACTTCGCGGATTGAACACCTGTATGCCGACCCGCATAGCCACAAACAGGGCAAAATGAAGCTCCATTATGGTGACATGACCGACAGCAGTTGTCTGGTGAAAATAATATCCAGTGTACGCCCGTCGGAGATTTACAACCTGGCCGCGCAGAGCCACGTGAAAGTGTCGTTCGATTTGAGTGAGTACACGGCGGAGGTGGATGCGGTGGGGACGTTGCGACTGCTGGATGCCATCAGGACTTGCGGGCTGGAGAAATGCGTGCGGTTCTACCAGGCCAGTACATCGGAACTGTACGGAAAAGTCGTGGAAACGCCTCAGAATGAGAAGACACCGTTCTATCCGCGATCTCCGTATGCCTGTGCCAAGATGTACGGCTACTGGATTGTGATCAACTATCGGGAAGCATACGGGATATTTGCCTGCAATGGGATCCTGTTCAACCACGAGTCGCCCCGGCGAGGTGAGAATTTTGTGACGAGGAAAGTAACCCGGTCGGTGGCGAAAATTTCGCTCAATCAAATGGAATGCTTGGAACTGGGAAATCTGGACTCCAAGCGAGACTGGGGTCACGCACAAGATTACGTGGAGGCTATGTGGATGATGCTACAGCAGCCGGAACCGCAGGATTACGTGATTGCTACGGGCGAGTGTCACTCGGTAAGGGAATTCGTTGAGGAATCCTTCAAGCACATTGGGCGCGAAATCGAGTGGCGAGGATCCGGAGTGGAGGAAGTGGGAGTGGAAAAGGGAACCGATACCGTTCGAGTTCGGATCAATCCCAAGTTCTTCCGGCCAACGGAGGTGGATTTGCTGCTCGGTGATGCCAGCAAAGCGAAGCGGGAACTGGGTTGGTCGCCGAAGGTGTCGTTTCTGCAGCTGGTTGCCGACATGATGGTGGCCGATATTGAGCTGATGAAGAAGAATCCAAATGCTTAAGGTACTTTTAGAGAAAAGTATTGCCGCGTTGCATTATTCTCTGGGTTGCGGTGCAACCCTATAATTATATGGACCTTTTAAATGTAGACATTCCTTGTGCAAAGTTTAAAGAAAATATTATTTCATCTAACTATCCAACTATGTAGTTAATATAGTATATCTGGCTGTTTTTCGAAAGTTCCATTTGTCCATACTATTATCTAGAGCTCTTGATAATTTTCTACCCTCATTTTAGACCAGTATTTCTGCAACTTTAATGAAAGTTATTGGAAGGCATGCCTGCAGGCTATGTAATTATGATAACAATATTGCAAATTTCACTCCAAATGGGATTATCACACTATTTTTGGTAAACCTTAAAAGTGTGATAAAAGTGTACCTTTGACTTGGATCGTCTTGATGTCTTCGGTGCACTTATTCCTTGATTTAGGTACAAGGAATAAGTGCACCGATGACTCCATCTCGATTATCTTGCAAATCTTTTACGTAGCATCCTCGGTAGCACCAGAGTAATAATAAAAAAACAGGCGAAATTCTTAACAAATATCATACTATTATTCCAACAGACTTCTTTTTTATATTATTAAATTGAAACTTTGAGAGAATCGATTAATTCAAAAATAGAAGCTTATGAAGCAATTTCTAGATAGAATTTCTTGTCAAAAAAAGGGTGTTTCACAAATTTCTCAAACTATTTCTTCAAGTACTTCAAGAAATTACAAAGATATGCCATTGAGAATTAGACGAACTTAACTAAAGCTAATTTAAAGCGGATTTAGGAAAGCCGTCGAGTTTCATTTCAAATTGCCTGCTGTTAATATTAGAAAGTTTTATCTTCACCTCAGAAGTCTCTCACAATTGCAAATTGGTTTTGTACTACTAGGACAGACAAACAGATATAGTACTCTCAATTGCAATCATTGCATGATTTATCGGTCATTTTATAAAATGAAGTGTGATTAAGACTGTGCTCGCATGTGTCATGGTGGCGCTACTGTGTCTACATCCAGGGCTGTTACAAAATTTCCAAAATCCTAACTGCGAAAATTGCGACTCCTCAAATAAAATCCGCGATTTAGAAAACAAATCCGCGACACTAATAAAACGAAACAAATTTTTATCAAAATATGAACATTTTGCAAAATATGTCCATCAAATACTGTTAGCTGGCTTGACGATGAGCAAGACGTAGATACTGATTAGAAAGATTTTTTCGCAGAAATTAAAAAATATCAGATGAACTTTAACAGTTTTAAAGAGATGTCCAAATGGGCAGAATATCTTTCAATGACAAAATACCGTAGGTTATTTTTTTAGAAGGCAAATGCACTAAAATGTGAGCTACTACACTTATCGAAACATAGTACGATTTGATTCATGAAAATTTTGAAGAGCTAAGAATATTTCATTTTTTCTACATCCTTTACAATATCTAGACCATTCGATGCCAATGGGTTAGAGGGATTGAAAATGGATTAAAATAGTATTTGAAATATTGTAACAAATACTGTGCAGTTCTAAGTTTTGGACTATTTGTGGTTATCGAATTGTTATGTTCAAAATTAGGTGTCATGAAAGTCAAATTTGAAATTATTTTTAATATTTAATAAATCAGCAAAACAAATCTTGTAACCAAGGCCTTTCAAAATAACTTGTCTGATCGATTGCAGAAGAGCAGTTCAAATACTTACTTTCAAATAATTTTGAAAACACTTTTACCAATAACCCATTAAAATAAATAATAGAAAAGCAGAGGTGATGTACCTCTATTGATAAATTTATTTTTATTTAAGTTTTCACCAAGGCTATTACAGGTATTTGATAAAGAACTTCTGTAATGGTGCCACCATCAATTCCTTTGAGGATAGCAACAAGTTTGCGAAATTTTCACTGAAAAAATCCTCAGTTGCATAAAAAAAAATTTTCCTACAAGGACTCTTCAAAAGATTCCCACCAGGGAAGCAGAATGTCCTATACTGCCCCCACTCGCATAACAGTCCCATTTGCAAAAAGTAGGAATTGAGAAAACGGCATTTGAAGTTTGAAAACTTGTTTCCATATAAAACTTTGAAAAATCGCCAAAATTTGAAAAATATTTCGATCATCTCGAAACTTTCACAGATTGCTTTGCACATGAATATATAACTGTAAAAAATATTACAATCATTACAAAGTTGTTCAGTTTTGTGTTACGTAACACAAAAATCCATGATGGGACTGTTATGCGGGTACTTTTGATATGGGACGCTCATAACTTGGTATTTTTTTCACACATTGACATAAAAATTCGTAATTTTTATTATTGTTTTTGGAAGTACATAAAAAATGATGACTATTCATAACGTTAACTCAAAAGTGATGAAAAGTCAAATGGGACTGTTATGCGAGTGGGGGCAGTATAGCATAGCGAATGAACCAGAAATTTAAACAAACATTGTTCCTATGATTTCGTTAAAAAATATTGCGATATAAACAAGAGTTCTATCTGAAATAGCTACAAGGGTGTCTTTGGAATTTAAATTCTCTTATGCAAAAGAAAATCATCAAAGGATCCGTTCAACAATATTTATTGATTCGTCGAAAGTTCTCCATGGATTCCAGCAAGATTCTTTAAGTGTTCTCTTAAAAGCTCTTCCAGGAATTCCTCTAGATATCATGTAGACAATCACTGTAAAAGTTTTTGTTCTAAGAATTTTACTTGGCATTTTCCCAAGAATTCTAGAAACTACCGGAAAAAAAAATAGTATTTTAGAAACATGTTCCAATAAGGTGTCAATTATATGAACATTTTTGAAAATAATAACCTTGTGTTCAAAAAGGCGCACTTTTGTTTATAGAATAGATTATTTACCTTTATCAAGAATTGACAGTTTTTACATTAAACTAAAAGCACAGAGAAGGCATTTTCGAAAGTAATTGTTTATTATCTTAAATTGTTTAAACAAAGTTCTAAATAAATTATAATCAACTTCAGGCTTACTTTAAATAATGTTAGTATAGGTTGGCATCGTCAATTAATTCAAAGAATATTTAATAAAGTTTGTAGGTTCACATCAATCAAATAAATCATTTTGAATGTTTACATGGTATCATTTTAAAGTTGAAACACCTAAAAAAAGTTTAAAGATCTACGACATTCGCGCCCTACTTCAAACAAATCCGCGAGAATCACGACCATTTTTTTGTGATTCGCGAAATCCGCGATTCAGAAGGAAGATAAAACCGTGACAAATCCGCGAAAATCGCGAATTTCGCGAAAACCGCGAAATTCGCGACAGCTGTAACAGCCCTGTACATCTCCTCTTACATTTGGGGACAAGTGAACGCGACACCGATCAATAATTGATACCTACATGGAGTCAAGGGATACCACACCAGTAAATGCTTCGGATTGAGCATTATAGATGGTGCTAGGATGATTCCCAACGATGTTTCTAAGCAAATTTCTTCTAAGTATGTAATATGTCTGTTTGTCTGTACTAGTAGTATTTCAGAAAATTTATCAATTTCGAGGAAATCCATGTATACGGATGACTGAAAAATGCATATGGCATTATTGGAGGAATCCTTAGATAAAACATCTGGATGAATCCTTGAAGAATTTAACAGACATTTTTGAAAAACTATTAGTGGCGGAATCCTAGAAGGAAAATTCGACTGATATTCTTTGAACAACCCTGTCAGGGATTCCTGGAGGAATAGAAGGAAAAATTCTTGGAGGAATTCATAGAAAAATGCTTGGAGCTGTCCCAGGAACCTCTGAACGAAGCTCTAGATAATTTTATAGAGGAATCCCTGTTTAAACTCTAAACGAATCTAAACGAGTATCTGCGAGAATTTCTGGAACAATCTTTAAATGAATTTCTGCAGGAATGTTAGGATTAATTTGTGGAGGAAAAAAAAAGAAAACCCAGTCGGATTCCTAGAGGAATTCCTGAGAATTAAAAACAGTAGGTAAATGCTTGAGGAATTTTATTATTTAGGAATTTATGCTGAAATTTTTGGCAAAACATTGGCAAGCTTTTTTTTTAAGATGAAACTTTAGAGAATACAAATATGGCCAACACAATGACCGCCTTGAGTCCTTACTCAAGTTTTCAAGAACACTCTTAATAATTCGTAAACAAATGCTTCTGATTTAGATTATCTGCCTCTTTTAGCAAATAAGCAAACCATAGTTTAGCTTAGGCTGACTGTTTCATCATCTGAAATAGCTCAAACAATAATTTGAGATGCTTCAGTTTGATGGATTACTTAGGTACATAGTACAGTTCATGGATAACATAACATAGAATTGCACCTAACCCAACTCTGCATGAGCAGATTTTGCCATGAGTTGACTGATTGGCATGTGTGTCAGATGAGGAGTCTCCATTTGATCTTCTTTGCACTTTTGAGTGTTCCTTCGCAAACTTTGCGTATTCAGGCGTCCCTGCTCAACAAACTAGGGAACCTGTAATAATTGGTTGCGACCACATTTTATGGATAACTCGCTTCCATTGCTACTCCAAGGGAACGTCCATAAATTACGTCACGCAAAAATCGACCATTTTCAACCCCCCCCCTCCCCCCTATGTCACACTTTTTGTATGGGACCTCTGAAATTTTTGTATGGGTCGTCACACTTTGCTGAACCCCCCCTCCCCCCTCAAAGCGTGACGTAATTTATGGACGCTCCCCAAGAGAGTTTTATTGTGGTTTTGTTACTACAACGCCCTTCATTGTGATATTGTCGTCGCGGTTGAAACCCGAAGTTTCCCCACACCCGACAATCGAATTATCTCAAAATCCATACGTGAAACCTAACGTCGGACGTAGTGCGCTGGACAGCGGATCTGGCCCTCTATCCAGCGCACTGTGCCCAAGGTACGTCCGACACACGGTTTAGGAGAAATATCGATTTTCGCGTGTCAAAAATTCAGATTTTCAACTGCACAAACAATATACCAAAGCTATTGCTTTGAAAGAAGCTTGTCCTCTTCGGTCTGTGCGGACCGCAAGAGGTATTCCTGAATGGAACTCTGACCTGTTCAAGTTCAAAATATCTTCGGATAAACCAGTCATTTGTATAACTACGAATCTTTAGCTTTTACCCCGAGGATTGTAGCTATAGAATCGATTTAGTGGGCATTAAAAAGCTCTGCTTACTTCAAATCTCCAGGAGCAAATGGGGCTTTATCCTATTTTTCTCCAGACGGATTTGAATTTTTCAAACATGTTTTGAACTCTTGTAGTTTTCTATTGGGTATTTTCATGGCGTGAAATTACTTGATAGGTTTATCCCGAAAAAGTGCGTGCGTTGTATAAAGAAAGAATGAGTTCCAGATTTATCTGGTTATCTCGTTCTTTATGAAATGCTTGAAACGCATTGTCGATTACACTAGTTTACAGCATTTTTGAACTCGGTAAGCTGATGATCATTTTTGGTGTAGAATCATGCCCTGAGTTCGAAAACGCGAAAGAAAAAAATTACAGTAGAGCGGAAATTTTTTCGACTTTCCATACAAGGTTGATGATTTCAAATCGATTTTTGTTCTATTTTTAAGCAAAGTCGCTCACTTCAAACATCTCATTCTCCGTAATCAATGCTCCGATTGAGCTGAAATTTTTACTGTAACTCGCCTACATATGATATGTCAAATAAACGTCGAGAAAGAATTTTTAAGTTGGTTTTTTCTTATTGAAAAAAATACGTTTCTTCAAAAAAATTTAAGAATTTTGCTAAAATTTAAGAAGATCGTCCCTAAAACTCGCCAATATCTTGAATTTCATCAATCTGTCGCAAAACCTGTATTCAGATGATCGAATGGTATTGTATTCAGCTTTCAATTTATGGAAAAAGATTTAAAATTGGCTGAACAAAGCGCAATATATTTGAATTTTAGTAAATTACATATTTTGAAAAGTTGCAAAACTCGATATTGAGCTAAAACTCAAAAACTGTTCTACTTAAAATTTTTTGAAGGTTGGTTTCGAAATCAGCACTAAATTATGCTTCAAAAGTTTTGGTCGTTGACAGAAGTTCATGACTTTCGTTTTATTTTGTAAACTTGTGTTATCACATCTGTGATGTTCGTCTGGCTAACATGCCTGTTCATGAGAACTCACATGCCTCCCAATTTGGGATGTGACGCTTTTACACAAAGGTGTATACGTTTTCAAGAAAGCACTCGCTCGAACGTAGTTTTTGCTTGGGTGATTTCTTGAATAATGAGGATGCTTTCGATGACGTGCCGTGCCTTTCAATGTCATTTTGGAAGTCGCATGCCGTCGCAAGATACCTCCAATGAGCTATAGGCTCTCTTTATGCTTATGCGTTTTACAGTGTTTTTTTCAGGGCACTGATTAACCTCGTTGTGGTATGTGCTATGAGCTCTCGTTACGCTTATGCGTTCATTCCCTCTTCTATGGCACCCCATCCTATTTTATCACCTTTCCCTTTCCTAATTCCCATCCCTTGTCCCATTCTCCCTCAGGTAAATGATGAAATAGGCTTGTATGTATGGCGATGACACAAATGTCCCGAATGGAGGATAACGTACCTCTGGAGCCGGCCTTCTGATACCTGATTATGTCAAGTGACCTTATGCCTAACGACCTTAATGCCAAATGACATAGATCTCCAAAAACGCATTATTGAAGAAATTCTCAAAACATTGACCAAAAATTGTTACAGGTACCATTCAGTCTAATAACCGGCCACCTAGATTCAGTTTTCATGGCTTTCTTTCGCTTCTAGATGTAATCCATGATTGGTAACTCGTCTGGCTAGGTTTTCAAAGACACTTGATTGTGTCGCTTTGTTTTAGGGTAATATTAAGCACATTTTATGTGGAAATAAACCATCAATAGCAATAATGTAAGATTCTGAAAACAATAATCACTTTCGTTCCTTACCTTGTTGTCACTGTGTGTGTGTTTGTAAAGATGCAACTGCGAATCTACTTGAGGGGGCCTTCCGACTCCTGGTGGTAGCTCTTGACGCGCGAAAAGTAAAGCGGCGGATATTTATTGGGTGCCAACTCAAAGAGCGTGGTTTTCTCTTGGTCGTTGCGCGTTTGAACCATCTGCAGAGAAAAAAGGTTAGATTAGACATGGTATTGCTAGTATATCAACGTTGAAGTATGTTTCCCATCCTTCGGAGATATAAGTAGCGGAATGTCTACAAAAATGAATCTCATCATTTATCAAAAATCTGCTCTAAATATAAATGACAATTACGTCAGTTTTTCCCCAAATTTGACACACCTCTATAGCCAATTAACTGGAGGCGAGTGTACTCAACGCAGGTAATACGCGATTAGATAAGAATTCTGAACCATGTTTCACATTATGACATTCGCCTATCGTATTAGTTGGTACCTGATAGATAGATGTAACACGGGAAGTTGTGATACGGTGATACTGCGATGGAATACACTGCAGTAGAATGCAACTCATAAAAAAAACAATAGAATTTTATGTTGAACAATAGGATTTGGCAAACGTAAATTATAAAAAAAACTTCGTGATTCAGATGGCAAAAGTTACCTTAAGGTGGATTTTAGAATGAGACTTTCAGCTGAACTAGCATAACCAGGTTTGAACCTGTTGTAAATCATTCATATCTTTGATATAACAATTCGTAATTGTTGGAATCCCGCAAACCATTTGTACTAATACAGGCTATAAGTTGTTAGCTACATACCGAATACTGCTTCCAGTGCAGCTGCGAGTAGGCCCGCTTTGCGCTGCTCACAATGTTCAGCTCAAGGTAGAACGTCTGCTGACCGTATTCTCCCGTAATCTCCTTCTTGCGCCCCGGACGTTGATTCTGGATGTTGGACCGATTACGCTGCACCGCAATGATCACTTCATCGTTGTGCAATCTGAAAGCGCAGAAACGAGTCGTTGATCTTCTAATTCTAAGAGATCCGCCCATTCCTCCTGTACCTGTAGTGTCCATGAAGGGTCTCGGCCTGAAGCGCGTACCGATTCTTAAGCCTACCAACGCAAACCTGTGGTTCCTCGGCACTGGTAAGCATCAGCACTTTTCCGTCGGCAAAGAACCGAAAGTACCGGTAGTACTCCACCAGCTGAACCGGCCGATAGAATTGATCCTGGAAGCTGTTCTCGCCGTAGCGCAGGTAGCTGGTCCGGCTGATGTAGCATCCGTGGAAGTGGACCCGAGGCCGGTTGATGTACATCTCGCGCCACGTTCCGAAGGGCGATCCCTTCAGGTGGCCAACATTGACACCCCATAGCCTACGGAAGAGATTTGATGATAATTTTATAAGTTAAATATATCCTCTGGCATTTTGTGGCATCGATGCCGATTATTGTTGATGGTGTTATCCCTATTGCGATATTTATTTTTGTTTTACCTACTGTTAAATCGGTTTCTGGAAGAATTACCAGAAGAATCCTAAAAAACAGGAAGAGATCCCTGAAAAAATTGTAAGTGAAAAAATCCTAGAGAAATTCCAGCAAAAAGTCTTGTGTAAGATCTGAATTAATTCTAGGAATATATCTAGAAACAGCGAGCTTATCATCAAGAACGTCTACAATAACCAATCTTAGCTCACTCAAGGTGTTGTCCTGGAACTGCTGTTACCATCCGAAACAAGACTGAGCATTTTTTCCACTTCCTTGGAAACCACCACATTGACATCGCTGAGATCACGGAAACCTGGCTTCAACTCAACAACACAATGTACCAAAAAGCTACAGGTTTGTGCGTACGGATCGAGACTTGCCGAATGCCACCCGTGACAGAGAAGTAGTGATTCTGGTGAGGAACGGAATTTCTTACTCAGTTCGAAACTTCGACGCGGGCAATCGAAGCTGTCGATATTACTGTGGTGGCAGATCAAACACCATAGTTAACAATTAGTGACCAACATTCCTACTATCAAGGCTCGAACCATAGGGAAACGCTCTGCTAGTTCAGATGGAATATTCGCATCGACTAACCATCCTTTCTGGTGGGCGATATGAACAAGTGTCACAGGACGTCCCAGTAAACATTTTGGTATGTATAATTTATGTTTTACAACACTATATAAGAACCTTTTCACTCGTATAAAATGCACAAAACTGCTATATACGTACCAAAGTGGAGGCCATATACATACTTCAGACGACAAATCACGATCTCATCGAAACAGTAATACGATGCCCTAAATTACCAATGAAAATGATTTCATGTGGCTAGAGTTACGATGTCCCAAATTATAAAAAAAAAAATAAAAACGGAGCTATCAGCAAGCCTCGAACATAGAACCTTGAGATCCATAGCCTGATACTATACCACTGTACCAATCATAATTACTTGGAAGAAGATGAAAAAATGAATATTATAAACTCAACCTTTATAGAAAACTACTGAATACTTTCAAACAATTCTGTCTAAGTTACTGTGATTCCGTTCGACACATTTCTGACATAGTTTATCATATAATGGTTTGTCAGTTTATACGACGTATAGCGAGTATGTTTAACGCTTAATACAATGTGTCTTGTTTACATCCGCAATCGTCGTCGTCGTCGTCGCTACAAACATAAAAACCTCGTAATCGGCATCCAGAATTTAGGATACTCACAACGTTTACTTCAGCACGGGAAAAACCCGGCGGATGTTGTCATCATCATCCTAGCTGCCCCGCAGAAGTTGTACCAGAAAAAAAAGGTAAGTAACAGGCCGCACAGTTCCGCAAAGTGCAAATCAAGGATTGCGGAAGGCATCTTCCACCAAGGCGCTTACCGTCACATCGGTTTGGATGGTAGAGCAGGAGGTGTTCGAGTGGCGTTCCCGTGGTATTTTCTCCAGTAGAGCCGGCTCTTATCAGCGGAAGAAACTGCCCGTTTGGCGATGGTGTGCCAATCTTCAAATTGTGAAATTTCAATTATAGTATGAGGAGTGAAATGAGAATGACCGCGGGATTGGTGTTTTTTATTCGCACCGTGTGGCAAGACATTGATTAACTTCTGATGTGGTTAAAATAGTGTCCAAGAGAAGTGGCTATTCCGTGTTCTACATCTACAAGTTAGACACGTGTCACCAAAGATATTCAATGAATCCACGGACTTAAACATACACGCTCTGGAAACACCCACCCGCATTTCTACTGGGCAAGATAGGATTTGTACCTTGGACTTGGTGATCTCCAGCATCCTGTCACGCGGCCATGTTTTTGAGGTCCGCATCAAAATCCAGGAACGATCATTGACTATGGCTGAATTATATAACATTTCTAAATTTTATGGAAAACTTTTTCTTCGTGAAGAAGACGAGCTGGTACTAGGGTCTTGTACCATTTGGGCAGGTGTACCTATTTTGGGCACTTGCCGCTATAACTAAGTCAATTTCAAACCGATTGATTTGAAATTTTGTCCAGAGTTAGTCACGTACAGTATCTAACTCTGTACAAAAATTCAAATCAATTGGTTTGAAATTGACTTAGTTATAGCGGCAAGTGCCCAAAATAGATACACCTGCCCAAATGGCACAATACCCTATTACGACTTCATTTTGAAATAAATAATTGCGAAATTAAAAATCATCGAATGAATGTAATCAGTTTCGTACCTTTTAATTTAATAAGGGCCCATATAGCCGAGGCGGTAAACGCACGGGTATTCAGCATGACCATGCTGAGGGTGACGGGTTCGATTCCCGGTCGGTCCAGGATCTTTTCGTAAAGGAAATTTCATTGACTTCCTTGGGCATAGAGTATCTTCGTGCCTGCCACACGATATACGCATGCAAAATGGTCATTGGCAGAGGAAGCTCTCAGTTAATAACTGTGGAAGTGCTCATAGAACACTAAGCTGAGAAGCAGGCTTTGTCCCAATGAGGACGTTACGCCAAGAGAGAGAGACCTTTTAATTCCGCCCTATGTAATGGATAACTGACACTGAGGAAGATTACAACTTACCTTACCTTATCGATCAGGCTAAGGCCGGGGTGGCCTCTGCTGTACATAGTAGCCGCCTCCATTCCACTCGGTCCATGGCTGTTTGTCTCCAGTTCCGCACTCTGCGTAGGGTCCGCAGATCGTGCTCCACTTGGTCGACCCACCTAGCTCGCTGCGCTCCACGTCTTCTTGTACCGGTCGGATGACTCTTGAGAACCATTTTAGTCGGGTTGCTATCCGACATCCTGATGACGTGACCCGCCCACCGTTGCCTCCCGATTTTCGCGGTATGGACGATGGCTGGTTCTCTTAGTAGCTGATCAGCTCGTGGTTCATTCGCCTTCTCCAAGTCCCGTCTTCCATATGTACTCCGCCGTAGATGGTACGCAACACCTTCCGTTCGAAAACTCCAAGGGCGCGTTGGTCCTCTCCACGTAGGGTACATGTTTCGTGCCCATAGAGAACGACCGGTCTGATCAGCGTTTTGTAGATAGTTAACTTCGTGTTACGGCGAACTTTATTCGATCGTAGAGTTCTGCGGAGTCCAAAGTAAGCACGATTTCTTGCCACAATGCGCCTCTGAATTTCTCTGCTGGTGTAGTTGTCGGCGGTCACCAGTGAGCCCAAGTACACGAATTCTTCAATCGCCTCGATTTCATCACCGTCGATATAAATTCGGGGTGGCGGGCGCGGTGATTCCTCCCTGGAGCCCTTTGCCATCATGTACTTTGTCTTCGACACATTATTGACTAATCCGATTCGTTTGAGAAGGATTCATGGTACAAAGTCCTTGTTACTGGTGACAGTTTATAAAATTGCATTTATTCTGCCTTGCTGATAGTTGAAGAATCGGACTTTGCCCACCCGAGACTACACTTGATGCTAGGAAAACAAACATGCTTTACGTATCTAATTGCGTACTAACCTATCAAGGACTGTTAAGTTCTGGTAATTCAAGGACTCACGTGCATTCTTATTGCAGAACACATTCTCTTATTTGACAGAGTTTTGCAACTACCCTATAGTCCCGGTTTTTTTTGTTGTCCTGGGACTATACTAGAAGCAAGACATGGATGGGGCTAGAGTTCCGATGCATGGATAAATATCAGTACCACCGTTTTGTTTTTCTCAGAATTCAAATAGATTGTGTTTGATTAGGGGCGCTCTTTCATTGGGATTTAAATCTTTATGATAACGGGACCTTTTTATCGTAATCTATTTCTTGCACCTCTGGGACAACAAAACAGGTACTGTATAGAAATCGATGCTTCATTGCCTCTCAATGACAATAGAGTAGTACGACATGCATTAAATACTAAGGATACGGGTAATGTCACAAAAGATCTAAATACTGGTCGCAGTGGCTCACCCGAACAGAAAAAAAAATCCCCGCTCTCCTCATTACACCCTCTAAAGCAGTGGTGCTCATCCTGCGGCCCTGCAAGCCTTAAGATGCGGCCCGCGGGGTACTTTAAGACGAATCGAAGTTTTTGGACGATTATTTGAAATAACTCGTTAAATTCATTAAGAAATAAAACAAAAAAAAAAAATGCTGATCAATTTGACAGTGTTGAACACAAAAAGTACAATCCGTTCTGGTAAGAATCGAAATTGCAACTCCGAAATATTTCGGTATTTCAGCTAAGTCATGAAGCCAGCTTACAGTTATTTATAAATGGTACGAATCAAATGAAAGTTTGTTAAAAATGTAATCTTGAATCATTTAAAAATTAGTTGCAGTATTTAAGCGAAATATATGGAGAAACTCAATGAGAATATATGGAGAAACTCAACGCAATATATGGAGAAACTCAATAAGAAAGTTGTGGCGGAAATTATAGGAGCATCTCTTAGAAAAATGTTTTGGTAGGGTCTGGTACGTTTGGCATAAGGCCGTTTGGCATAAGGACATTTGGCATAAGGACGTTTGGCATAAAGGACATTTGGCATAAAGGACATTTGGCATAAAGGACGTTTGGCATAAAGGACGTTTGGCATAAGGGACGTTTGGCATAAAGGACGTTTGGCATAAAGAATATGTGAAATATATTTTCCCTCTGGAGAAAAATTAAAGAACAGCCTTCAAGGGAAAGAAGGCAAACTTGTTGTTGGTGCATTATATTGGATCCCATATTTTCGAAATAACCTTTTGCTTCCATGAATTTGTTTTTTTTTTCGGAAGGGGAATGTTCCTTCTTTTGTATATAGGCTGTTCTTCATCGATACAAGCAATTTAGATTCCGGTAATGGTTCTTTCTAGCAAATCATCCTTGTCTGCATATTATATCCATAAAAGTTATGGCATTATAATGTATTATCCTTCTTTTGTATACTTATCCTTCTTTTACGTTAAGTATGTATGTCACTTTTTACTGAAATCATTTTATGCCAAACGTACTTTATGCCAAATGTCCATTATGCCAAACGTCCTTTATGCCAAATGTCCTTTATGCCAAGTGTCCTTTATGCCAAACGTCCTTATGCCAAATGGCATTATGCCAAACGGCCTTATGCCAAACGTACCAGACCCGTTTTGGTACCACTCTAACAGAAAATTCTTTAACAACTTTAGAATAAATTCCTCGAGCAACAAAAAGAGAATTTTCAGGAGTAACTACAAACAAGATTTCAGAACCAACTGCATCAAGACACAAAAGATGCTTGGAACGCCTGAGGAAAATTTGAAGCAACTTATGCAGCAATTTTAGAAGATAATGTTGAAGATACTTCCGGAAGCAATTGTTAAAAATCTAAATTTTGAAGAAATTTAATGATGAAGTCTTGCATCAACTTTAGAAGAGCCTTGGGGGCTGTCCATAAACCACGTGGTCATTTTTTTGGGACTTTTCAACCCCCCCCCCGTGGTCATTAGTCCATACAAAATTTTTTATTTGTCCATACAAAATGGTCATTGGCCGAACCCCCCCCCCCCCTCATGACCACGTGGTTTACGGACAGCCCCTTATGGAAAAAATTTACTAAAACCTTCAAGAAACTCCTGGAAAATTTTCGGGAAAATCCGGAAGCTATTCTAGGAGAAATTCTTGGAAACGATTAATGAGGAATTTCTGAAGTAACTTCAGGGCAGTTCCAAAGGCAAATCTAAGAGGAGTTCTTGGAGATGTTCCTAGAAAATTCTAGAAAAACTAAAAGAAACTTCAAGAAATTTCTCGAAAACCTTCTGAAACAACTCCACAAGAAATTTCAGGAGAAAATCCAGCAAACTTTTTTGGAGCGATTCAAAAGAAATTCTTGTAAAAGCTTCTTGAAAAGTTCTTGATGTGGCTTCAAGGCAAATCTAGGGGGCAACTTCTGAATTGTTTGTTTAAATTTCAATTTGAAGCTCAAACGTTTTTCTCAACCAAACTTATTAATCTAAACTGAACAGTTCAGATTTATAATAAATATGCTTTAGATTGTTCTTTTTGTTGTTTTTGTGCATCGATGTTTTATGCGGCCCGCGGGTCGATCCCGAATTGCAAATTTGGTTCGCGGTATCCTCCAGCCCGAGCACCACTGCTCTAAAGCAATGTTAAACAGCAAGTACGAAAGACCATCATCTTTTGCCGTAACCCTCTGCGAGATTCGAAGAGATTCGAGAGTGTCCCTCATACTCGAACTACGCACATCACTCGATCCATCGTCGCCTTGATCAATCGTATCAGTTTATCCGGGAATCCGTATTCGTGCATAATCTGCCATAGCTGTTCTCAATCGATTGTATCATACGCCGATTTGAAATCAATGAACAAGTGATGTGTGGGCACGTTGTATTCGCGGCATTTCTGCAACACCTGGCGGATGGCGAACATCTGGTCCGTTGTAGCGCGTTCACCCATGAATCCAGCCTGATATTGCCCCACAAATTCTCTTGCAATCGGTGATAGTCGGCGGCATAAAATTTGAGAGAGTATCTTTTAGGCAGCGCTCAGTAGTGTGATCGCGCGGTAGTTCCCGCAATCCAATTTTTCGCCCTTTTTGTAGATGGGACACACATCTTCCATCCATTCCTCCGGTAATACTTCCTCCTCCCAAATCTTGGTAATGACCCAGTGTAGTGCTCTCACCAGTGCTTCTCCACCGTATTTAAGAAGATCGCTTGGTAGTTGATCTGCTCCAGCGGCTTTGATGTTTTTCAACCGGCCAACCTCCTCTTCAATCTCTTGGAGATCAGGGGCGAGGAAAATTACAAGTGGTAGTCGAAATACTGTGGCAATATGGTGTTTGGCTGCACGAGTGTTTTCATCGTGTATTTTTTTTTTTTTTTTTTTTTTTCCCTGTAGGGGCAGGGATGGCATGTCACGCAGAAACTGTGCCCATTTTCGCTCATCTTTCACTGAACTTCTCAGTTTCATTTTTCTTACAAAAGAGCGAGAGAAAAAACGCACAATAAAATGTACATAATTTCTCTTACGCAGAGTTTTTGTGCGGGTGATTAGAGTGCTGCGTGAGAGCAATGAGTGCCCGCAGATCATAATCCCAGTGCGCAATTTCTGCGCGCACGCAGAAAAAACAGAACTCAGTGCACACGCAGTGTGTTCAAAGGGGTCAGTTTTGTTTGAGCATTTGGTGAACCGAAAGCATGCCAGTGTGTCCAAAACCCGCTAAGGGGCATCAAATCCTGTGATATCAGAGACAAGCAGACGTCTTAAGCTGGTCAAGAACTTACAGTTGATGGATATTTTGGTTCCAAATTCCACCAAAAGGCTATGCTAGTGAGCTAACAAATTTTGTTTTTCAAATATATTAGGAAAATTTGCAAAAAATTGCAACGAAATTTCAATTTCATATATCTCATAATCCTGATTACTTAGAGGGTTGGTGTCTTCGGCAAAGTTGTTTGGCTGGTCAAGGACTAATCGATAATAAAACTTAAGATTCAAAATTCCACCGCTAGGCGGTGCTAGTGAGTTAGCAAATTTTGTTTTTCATATATATCAGGAAAATTTGCAAAAAAATGCAACTAGCGCCGCCTAGCTGCAGAAACTTGAACCAAACGGTAATTATTCTGAAAGCCCTTGATCTACCAAACAATTTTGCCGAAGACACCATCTTTCTAAAGAATCAGAATGCTGAGATATGTGAAATGTAAAATTTGTACGCTCTCTTGCGCCGCCTAGCGATGAAATCACGAATCATACGGTCCATATTCTGAAAGCCCTTGACCAGCTGAACTACTTTGCCGAAGAAACCAACTCTCCAAGTAATCAGGATCCTGAGATATATGGGATGGAAATTTTGTCAGTGTTATATCTGCTTGTCTAAGATATCACATAAATCACAGACAAATAGATATGTGACACTAACGAAATTTCAATCTCATATATCTTATGATCCTGATTACTTAGAGAGTTGGTGTCTTCGGCAAAGTTGTTTGGCTGGTCAAGGACTAACCGATAATGAGACTTGAGATTCAAAATTCCACCGCTAGGCGGCGCTAAAGAGCAAACAAATTTTAAATTTCGCATATCTCAGCATCCTGATTTTATAGAAAGATGGTGTCTTCGGCAATATTGTTTGGTAGATCAAGGGCTTTCAGAATAATTGCAGTTTGGTTCAAGTTTCTGCAGCTAGGCGGCGCTAGTTGCATTTTTTTGCAAATTTTCCTGATATATATGAAAAATAAAATTTGTTAACTCACTAGCACCGCCTAGCGGTGGAATTTTGAATCTTAAGTTTTATCATCGGTTAGTCCTTGACCAGCCAAACAACTTTGCCGAAGACACCAACTCTCTAAGTAATCAGGATCATGAGATATATGAGATTGAAATTTCGTTAGTATAACATCTATTTGTCTGTGATTTATGTGATATCTTAGACAAGCAAATGCATTTGCTACTAGGCGGCGTAATAGGGCAGTGCATGAAATTATCTCCTTCTCTTTCACTCTTACAGAAATTTTGTAAACAACAAGGCCACGAAACGTCAAAATCCTATACAAAATCAAAACAGTGCAGTGCCCTATAGTACTTTCATACTCCCTGTGGTACACACAGTATTGCACTGGAAGCACGACTGAGTGCGCACTCAACGAATTTTTGTGTGCACATTTTCTGTGCGCACAAAATGTGCACGCAGAAACTGAAAAACATGCTTGTTCTATCATTTGTTTGAGCACTCATTTTGAGTGTGCCGCTGATGGATGCCAGAGAGTGAGCGGCTGGTTTGTGTGTGAAAAAAGTTGCGTAGTTCACCCTCGCTCTCGCTGAAAGTCGTGTGTAGAGTGTATGTTTTCTCTTCTCACGTTTCGCACTGAGGAGCATGCCATCTCTGTGTAGGGGTACACAACCACTGCGACCATTAATTGATCTATTGTGGTAAGACCCAGTTGCTTTATGCAGTACATTAGTACACTCACTAGTATTAAGAACTAGCGATTGTTTTTTTTTAGGCCTGCATTATACCCCAGTCTGGAATAGCTTCCAAAATGAAAGCCACTACCTTCTTGGGATTTATATTCCACCAGATATCTCGGGGATGCATGATACATCCACCGAAATAACGTTCTCTCTTCTTAAAGAGAAAACTACACTCACAAAGTAGATGTTCCGAGGTTTCAGAGTTGAAACCACAGAACCGACATTCTTCTGATTCAATCTTCTTGAGCTTCAATAGAAAGTGTCGAGATGGGCAGTGCCCAGTTAACAATCCTGTGTACACACTTAATTCGCGTTTACTAAGTTTCAGTAGTGTGTTCGTGTTTTTCACGCTTGGCACGATGAATCTCTTTGACTGGGATATTCCAGGTGCAGTATGCCAGTTTGCTCCTACGCTCTGTTTCTCCCATTTTTTTAGCTCCATCGATAGAGCACTTGATGATACTCCACAGAAGGGTTCCGGTCCATACAAGGCACCCAGAGATCCCTCCCTAGCTAGCTGGTCCGCAATTTCGTTGCCTGCAATTCCACAATGACCTGGTACCCAGAATAATTTTACAGTATTCCTTCCAGCCAGTTCCTTCAGTAGTGTAATGCACTCCCATACTAGCTTAGAATAACATTCAAATGTGCAGACTGCCTTTAAAGCTGCCTGACTGTCTGAAAAGATATAGATATTCGCATGTCTATATTTTCTTTTAAGACAGATGGCAGCGCATTCCAAAATAGCTTGAATTTCAGCTTGGAACACCGTTGGCCATTTACCCATTGGTATGGCGAGTTTAGTCCTGGGTCCATATACTCCAGCCCCAGTTCTATCACTCATTTTCGATCCATCCGTATAGAATACAATAGATCCTGGTCGAACCGTTGGTCCTCCTGATTCCCATACGCTCCGATCATCAATCGAAACTTTGTATGGTATATCTAAGATGAATTTTGGTTCCATCCAGTCTTCATTTTGTATTACTAGTGGATTTACAGTAACATTGGTTAAGATTTTCAAATGTCCTGTTAGATCGCCTTCTAAGATGTTCTTATATCTTTTTAACTTCAAGGCACTTTTCTTTGCCTCTAGTTGCACAAATTGGTGCAAGGGTAGCAGATGCATTAAGGCATCTAGTGTTGAACCAGGAGTACTTCGAATAGCTCCTGTTATTGACACTGTTGCTAAACGTTGAAGTTTAGCCAGCACTCGTTGGGCTGTTTTGGTTTTGGTTTTAGGCCACCAGACTAGAGAGGCATAAGAGACTTTGGGTCTAACAACTGCCAGGTAGATCCAATGAACTATCCTGGGTTTTAGCCCCCACTTTCCCCCGATCACTCTCCGACAGGCCCAAAGAGCAGTTGTTGCCTTATTTACTACATGCTCTAGATGTTCACTCCAGTTCAGTTTTTTATCTAGTATGACTCCTAAATATTTCACCCTGGAGGAGAATGTCAACTGTACCCCATCCAAGGACGGTGCCTTTATATTGACATTTCTTTTTCTTGTAAAAATTACAAGAGTAGTTTTTGAGGGATTTACGTTTAATCCCTCTCCTTTACACCAGGCAAGAGTGTAGTTTAACGCTATTTGCATTCTGTTTGATAGCGTTTCATCATGCTTCCCTCTTACCACTATCACGATATCATCTGCATAACCAATGACTTCGAATCCCATTGCCACTAAACTATTAAGCAAGTCATCAACAACTAAAGACCACAGCAATGGTGAAAGTACACCTCCTTGGGGACAGCCCTTAGACGTACTTACTTTAATGGTTGATTCGCCCAGTCTAGAGACAATACATCGATTTCTCAGCGCTGCAGTGATCCAGTCAACGATTGAGCCATGAAAGCCCCGTTTATACATAGCTGATCTGATTGAAGCATGTGAAGCGTTATCAAACGCACCTTCAATATCAAGAAATGCACAGTACGCTACTTCCTTGTATTTGATGCTTTTTTCTATTTTTTGTGTTAACGTGTGAAGGGCTGTTACCGTCGACTTGCCTTTGCAATAGGCAAACTGTAATTTATTTAGCTTGTGAGCTTTTAAAAACGAGCCTTTGATATGCTCATCCAGAATCTTCTCCATTATTTTGAGTATAATTGAGGTTAGGCTTATTGGCCTGTATGCTTTAGGCTGTGTTTTGTCCCGTTTGCCGTTTTTTGTTATGAATATCACTCTTACCTTATTCCACCAACTGGGAATGTAGCACAGTGTCATGCTACTAATAAACATCTCAACTAAAGCAGGGATGATTATGTCCCTACCGTGCTGTATTAGCGCCGGAAAAATGCCGTCTTCTCCAGCAGATTTGAAAGGGTCGAAGGAATTTATTGCCCAGTCCACCATTGCCACTGTGAAAATTTTTCGGGATTCCATGAGTGCATCTTTTCTGTTCATATTGCGTCCAGAATTTGTCCTCAATTGTCCCGATGAATTTTCATCAACAGCAAATGAGCCTGGGAAATGTTTTTCCATCAGTACTTCCAATGTTTCTGAAGGACTTCTGGTGAATGTGCCATTATCCTTCTTAACGTTGCCTAGGCCATTTGAGTGTTCCTTAGAAAGGACTTTTTGAAGCCTGGCCGCTTCTGAAGTGTATTGGATGTTTTCACACATGAATCTCCAATGTCTTCGTTTGCTTTTCCTTATTTCAGTGCTATATTCGGTTAGAGCCTTTCTATATTGGCCCCAATCCGAAGTTGCTTTTGCTCTGTTGAAGAGTTTTCTTACTTTCCTCCTCATTTTTTGTAGAGCGTTGTTCCACCAAGGGACTTTCCTGTTTGAACTCCTTTCCCTTTGTGGACAACTTTCGTAGTATGCTTGTATAATTTTGTTAGTGACCATCCTAGAAGCTTCTTCTAGTTGCTCTGCTGTTCTTATTTTTTCGTCCAGCAGAGGTTGCTTGTTCGCAAGAATTTGCTTGTAGAGATCCCAGTTGGTGTTCCTGGGGTCTCGATAGAATTCCCTCACGGTCTCTCCCCTCTCTATTGAGAAGGTGATATGCTTATGATCTGAGAGAGATACCTCGTCAGATACTTCCCAAGAGGTAATTCTATCTGTTAGAATTTGGCTACAAAGTGTTAAATCAAGTACTTCATGTCGCCTTGAGTTAACATATGTGGGTTTGTCCCCTCTGTTACATATATCAATGTTATTAGCAGAAATATATTCTAAAAGGGACTCACCTCGTTTGTTGATGTCACTGCTTCCCCATACAGTGTGGTGAGCGTTGGCATCGCAGCAGATAATAAATTGCTGGTTTTGTTGTCTGCAGCTGGTGACAAATTCGCAGATTGAGGACGTCGGAGCTTCTTCTTCATCACCAGGAAAGTAAGCTGATGCTATATTAACGATAGACTTACCCCTGGTTGTTGGAACCTCCACCCTGATGGCTGCGATGTCTCGTTTGATAAATTCTGTAATAGGAGTAAAATTAATCCTTCCATTTACTAAGATAGCTGTCCTTGGAGAAGGATGGCTATCATCATAGAGTAACTTACATTTTGGTGTAGTAAGGCCCATCACCCTATGATTGTTGACCCACGGTTCCTGTACTAACGCCAGGTCGAGGTCTTCTTTGGCAAACCTTTGCAAAAGTACGCCTGATGCCCCTCTTGCATGCTGTAGGTTTGCCTGAACCAATTTTATGTTGGTCATTGCTTTGACGATCCGCTTTTTTGTGACTGGCGGATCGTCGGCTTAGTTTTTGTGCCTTTTGTGGTGGACTCTTTGGAGATTTCTGGGACCTTCTTTTGCATTCCCAGTGAACTACTGTTGTTCTCACCACGGTTATTATCCTTTTTCGGATTCGTTTTAGCAGTTCCTTCTTGGGATTCAGTTTTAGACGAACTTTCACATTCATCACCAGTAGTATTTACCGGACTTGGCCCAGGAATTTGTTGCTGCTGGTCCACTTGAGGGCCCGGCAGCGTGTTCCCTAGGTCTTTGCCCTGTATCATACTGGCGACTTCCGTTTCCATTGCCATATCCTGAACCTCTCTACAGTCAGTGTTACTGTCCTGCTTGTCGATCCTGCTTTTCTTGACCCGACGTAGTTTTGCAGTGTGATACAAGTAGTTGATTTGAAATCCCCATCTTGTCAATTTCTGCATTGAGTCCTCGTTCACTGTGAGAACCAGCTCAACATCATTCCCGTTAGGGGAAGATCTTTGCAGAATTCTCCAGGAATCCGTGTCCATGTCATTCTGTGACTCGATGAATGCCATTATTTGCTCGTTGCTTTTAGTGGCGCTTTTTGGCAGGTAGGCTACCAAGATTTCCGATCTAGGAATGTTCTTTTCGTCGACCGCTATCAACTCAACTCCCTCGCATACAAGTAGGCTCGGAGTTATCCTTTTTAACCAGTCCGCTGTAGCCTGGTCGTGGCAGTTGATAACAAGGAAGCCTGTTTTTATGGTGCAGCCTCTGAAAATCGGTTTTACATCTGTTCCCCGATTTTCCACTACTTTGTTAATAATGGTGTCTTGTACCAATATTAGCTGTTGTGTTGTTAGAGCTGTAGTCGGATAGTCCTTTGGTATTATTCCTATGCGTACTTGGCTCACAACCTCCGTGTATAGCGGATTTTGAGTAGCAGTGGGCTTAGTTTTCCTATCTGGGACTTTTAGATTCCTTGATAGACGACTCTCAGCTACTGCCAATGCCCCCTTACCAGGGACTTTAATATTCCCGGGTAGAGTATGAGCAGTTTTTGCTTTTTGCTTCGTGCCTGGGACTTTCGGTTTCCCGGGTTGACTTCGCCCTGCTGCTGCCTCTGTTTTCCTATCTGGGACCTTCGTATTCCCGAGTTGACTGCATCGTGTATTGGTTGGCATCCTTACTGTTGAGAACCACTGCACAATATATCAACTCTCGCCGCTCTGCTCGCTCACCGATCGGTTGATACACAAAAGCAGACATTAGATTTAGAAGTTTTGTAACCGTCATTGTATATACGTGTCGCGTCTTGTAATGTAATGTTTCATGTCAATAAAGTCACATTTTAATTTGTTCTCGTTTACACCTGGAGTCGTTATTACACTGCCATGTGTCTCGGCTACCCCGAACTCTAGGATATAACATTTACTTAAGCAAGGATTCAAATCCTTACACAACTTTCTGTATGAAATTTCTTCTAGTGTGGATGTCTGTTCTTTGTGCTTTTGCTAAACTCCTTCGAACATGAAACACAGATCAGCTTTGGAATATACATAGGGTGACAATGGGTATTATCGGCAGGTTTGTTCTCTTCGTCATGGGGTTTTTTTTGTCAGTCAAATTGCCTGAAACTTGGCCACATAATTCAGCTTAGTTGGGAAGGATTTGAGACCAATTCTGAGTTCAATAGGTTTCAAAAATCCCCCAAAGACGAAGTGAACAAAACGGCCGAGAATAGGTTATTTCCCCTATCTAGATTTTTTTCTCAGAATTATTTTGGGTTACAGTGACCCAACACCGATGAATCACCTTAAATTGTGTACACTATTTATGAATCACCATGTTGATCAAATGGAGTGATCCATAAACTGTGGTCATTTTTGCCGATTCATAAATTGTGGGGTCACTGTAATTGCTTGAAAATTTTTTTTAATGAGAAATGTCAAAAAAAAAAAATCAGGAAAAAAAACACTCAGGAAGTCCAATCCTTAATTCAAAAGACCATTTGACCTGGCCGTTTAATTGCTAACACAGTTTGAAACTGGACTTAGATTTCTGATGGTTATGTTGCGATTTCGATGAAAACTCAATGGGCAACTGGAAATTACGATAGTATTTCAACAATTTTGAGTAGAACTGGTGATGACGATTGATTATTTTGGTTACTCCGATGAATAACTTTCATAGAGATTTTTTGGTGTTCTTTCGGCACTTCTGAGAATTGATATTGGGATTTCTATCACATTTTCTCTCAGAATTTCTGCAGGAGTTCTTCACGGGGTCTCTGCTGGGGTACCTCCCGGAATTTTTTTCAGAGGTTTTCTCAAGTTTCTTGCTGGATTCCTCCCGGCGGAGATCTTTCTTTCTAAAACCTTTCCAAAGTTCCGTATTTATACGGAATTACTCAAATTGTTTTGCCGGTATAGCTTTCCAACCGTTTCTCTTCGGATTTTTGCGAAGTTCTTGCAGAAGTTCTTCCAGGGATTTCTGATGGAGGTTCTTAGGGGTCTTCCTTGAATTTTCTTAATATTTCGATTGTATCTAGATTTCTTTTTTTTTGAGAATTTCTTATAAAATGAAATTAGTAAGTTTTCCTAGGAGACATTCCGAGAAAACCATTCTAGAAAAATCTTTGCAAGAACTTCTGGAGCAACTATTTAAGAAATCCTTAAAATGAGCATCCAGAATTTTGGAATGTATTTCGTTAGATTTCGAGAAAATCTCTGGGAATAATACGGGGAAAAGCCTAGAAAAAGCTCCGAAAAAAACACGGGAATCAGTGAGTAATTAAGTAAGTTGAAGTAACACTGTTGAAAATGCTTTGACATCCATGTGCACAACAGAACATGTGCTTCGATGAACAAATTGAGATTTGAAATTATGAAAAGAAATCCACGTACTCCGGTGAGACTCGAACTCACGACTCCCAATTCGCTAGACGGGCGCTTCTATTCCTTCAAGCTACGGAGTCACTCGACTATCTCCGTCGCCAGCAGGCCTAGAACTGAACTCGATTCCACAATCGCACATGGTTATCTTCTTTTCACAATCCAAACCCCCTTCGGATGGGATTAGATGAACATCTAACACATTGTCTGTTGTGCACATGTATGTCAAAGCAGGAGAGGAAGTTATTTTTAATTGTCGAGAGCTTCGGGCACTGCCTTCCAATCACTTATTGGTATGGCAATTAGTGTGCAGTCGGACTCTCGACGGGTCGGTCCTCGGCCGACCGAATACGGTAAGGGTGACCGTAGCACAACATGTGCACAACAGACAATGTGTTAGATGTTCATCTAATCCCATCCGAAGGGGGTTTGGATTGTGAAAAGAAGATAACCATGTGCGATTGTGGAATCGAGTTCAGTTCTAGGCCTGCTGGCGACGGAGATAGTCGAGTGACTCCGTAGCTTGAAGGAATAGAAGCGCCCGTCTAGCGAATTGGGAGTCGTGAGTTCGAGTCTCACCGGAGTACGTGGATTTCTTTTCATAATTTCAAATCTCAATTTGTTCATCGAAGCACATGTTCTGTTGTGCACATGGATGTCAAAGCATTTTCAACAGTGTAATTTCCCACATGGCTTGGTCAGCCAAAGCAAAATCAAGAAATTGACATTTGTAAGGTGCTACGGTCACCCTTACCGTATTCGGTCGGCCGAGGACCGACCCGTCGAGAGTCCGACTGCACACTAATTGCCATACCAATAAGTGATTGGAAGGCAGTGCCCGAAGCTCTCGACAATTAAAAATAACTTCCTCTCCTGCTTTGACATACATGTGCACAACAGACAATGTGTTAGATGTTCATCTAATCCCATCCGAAGGGGGTTTGGATTGTGAAAAGAAGATAACCATGTGCGATTGTGGAATCGAGTTCAGTTCTAGGCCTGCTGGCGACGGAGATAGTCGAGTGACTCCGTAGCTTGAAGGAATAGAAGCGCCCGTCTAGCGAATTGGGAGTCGTGAGTTCGAGTCTCACCGGAGTACGTGGATTTCTTTTCATAATTTCAAATCTCAATTTGTTCATCGAAGCACATGTTCTGTTGTGCACATGGATGTCAAAGCATTTTCAACAGTGTAATTTCCCACATGGCTTGGTCAGCCAAAGCAAAATCAAGAAATTGACATTTGTAAGGTGCTACGGTCACCCTTACCGTATTCGGTCGGCCGAGGACCGACCCGTCGAGAGTCCGACTGCACACTAATTGCCATACCAATAAGTGATTGGAAGGCAGTGCCCGAAGCTCTCGACAATTAAAAATAACTTCCTCTCCTGCTTTGACATACATGTGCACAACAGACAATGTGTTAGATGTTCATCTAATCCCATCCGAAGGGGGTTTGGATTGTGAAAAGAAGATAACCATGTGCGATTGTGGAATCGAGTTCAGTTCTAGGCCTGCTGGCGACGGAGATAGTCGAGTGACTCCGTAGCTTGAAGGAATAGAAGCGCCCGTCTAGCGAATTGGGAGTCGTGAGTTCGAGTCTCACCGGAGTACGTGGATTTCTTTTCATAATTTCAAATCTCAATTTGTTCATCGAAGCACATGTTCTGTTGTGCACATGGATGTCAAAGCATTTTCAACAGTGTAATTTCCCACATGGCTTGGTCAGCCAAAGCAAAATCAAGAAATTGACAAGTTGAAGTAAGCTCCTTGATTTTTTTTTGAAAAAAATTCAGGAGAAACTTGGGATGCAATCCCAACAAGAGCTCCCGTAATTCGTTAAAAAATCCTTAAGAAATCCTTGCAGGACCTGTTGTAGAAATTCCATAAATAACTTCTGCAGCAACTCTGGAAGAAATTCCGGGAAGAACAGTATTTCTCATGATATTGGAAGGAATCGCGAAAAATCTCCAAGAGGAATCCCGAGGCAAACTTTGGGAGAAATTCTGCGAAAACACCTGCAATATATCTTGTGGAGATCTTGGAAATAATCATGAAAGAAACACCGCAAAATTTTATAGGGGCAAAACGCAGGAGGAACTTTGGGAAAATCCAACGAGGGACTCTGGGAACAATACCGAAAAAACGTATGGTTTTTTTTTGTAGGATCCCCGTGAAAAACTTCAGCAGAAATCGGCAAAAATACAGGAATTTCGGAAGAATCCAGGAAATAATTCGAATCTTCGAAAAATACCAGTAGGGATCCGGAGGTGTCTCCGGAAGGAATAAAAAAAAGAATACCAAGAAAAATGACATGAGAAATCCTGGGAGGCATTCCAATAGGTATTTTTAAAGAAGTTTCAGAGAAACCCCTGACGGAATTTCGGAAAAAAACATCCTTGTAACAGTATTTATAGATTAATTTTAACTACCAGATTCATATCAAGTACAACAATGTAGTAAACTCTGTGGACTCTACTTCTGAGTAGATCTGTTTTATTTTAATCGAAGTAAAATTTCCCTGAGTATCCAAGATATTCCCTGAGTATTCCAGGTTTTTTCCTGTTAAATAAAATTTCCTGAGGTTTCCCGATATTCCAGGGTTTTCCAAGTAGTAGACACATTGATTTCAGAATCAAAGAGACGCAAAGGTCGTACGCTATTACGGTTTCGCTTTTCTGTGAAAAGAACAATAGATGTTTTACTCGCATTTACCGAAAGATCATATTGACGACACCAGCCCTCAACTATCCGATGAGCACTTTGCATTAGGTCGAAAAGGGTGTGTTGATGCATATACCAACTAACAATGTTAGGTAGTCGTCAGCAAAACCATAAGTAGAGAAACTGCTCATATTGAATTGCCTCAAAAGCGATTCTATTCTGCTAGGAGATTCTTCTCGATATCATAAACAACCTTGTGTGAAAGAGTCACAGTGGATTAACCACATTGCTAGGCATGTTGGTTTACATGAAGAGGCACCTTGGCCAGATGAACATCACGGATGTCATGATCCACAATGCGTTCTAAACATTTCAGATAAAAAGAGGTCAAACTGATAGGCCTGAAACTCTTTGCTTCTTTATACGACTACAAGAGAAGACATCAGGTTTATCCGAAGATGTAATATCCCCACATCCGGGAAAGTATGTGCTGAATAAGCATTGCAGAACTTCCTCACAAGACTTCACGCCAATTGTCAAACGAAGTTCGTTCACTCGGAAATCCTTAGATTTTGCGAGGATTTTGTTCCACCGACTGACTTCACACAAATTTGAAGTATTTGTACAAAGGTTTTTCCAGCCGGATTGTTCAGCGGACCGGAGAGCTTTCTTGTAGGCTTTGAGGGCCGACCTGAAAGCCTCCGAATCAGCCAAACGTCGTCTGTTCAAACTCGTTCTATATTGTTTTTTGAGTTTCGCCAGCTCAGAGCTCCACCAAGGGGTTCCTCTTGTGGTCTTCACAGACCGCAGAGGGCAAGCTTTTTCAAAAGCATCCATTATGAATGCCGTTGTAGTATTAACGGCATCATTTGGACAAGGTGTGGCATACCAGTTTAGCACCCTATACGCAGAGATGCGAATCGTCAGCATTCGCGCATCATCGAACACCGCGACCCAACCGCGACAACAATATTCGCGCTCCATCAGACATCGCGACGTCGCGATGCACACGTTGTCGGTCGTCAGCGACACGAAGACTCGAGCCGGTCGGACAGGAGAGACCGCGCCGCCGACGATCGACCTCTTTCGCATCGCAGCAACCGGGCGGCAAGCACGTGTCATCGAAAACAGGCTGCAGGCAATTTTGCGGCAATCGGCCGAAACTGTAGTGCGGAAATTTACACAAGGTATTTGGAGTACATTGCTCAAAATTTGTAGAGCACCGTTTTTTAGAACCGTTGAACGGATTTGTATTAAAATGCATCACGCTGTTGACAACCACTGAACAATTAGCGTGATGCATTTTCATCCAAATCTGTTCAACGGTTCTAAAAAACGGTGCTCTAGAAATTTTGAGCTATGTACTCCAAATACCTTGTCCTTAAATGAATTGGAGGGTCAATAGAAGATGAGTATACGTGAAATTTGACCGCAACTAATTCAGTAAAGAGATCCCAGTTGGTTGACCGTTATGTCTAATCATTCCTCTCTAGCAGATATCATGAAAATTGTCAGGAAAGCTGGAAAATGTACGGTTTTCTCTAATACCTATCAGTTAGCAATTATTTATCCTTACCTCACGCATGCCCGTTTCCAAATCTCCGAATCCCTTGCCAGCAGGTAGAATCCCCGACAGACGCGGGCGAAACGTTCCATCGATTTGAGATCCAGCTCGCTCGACACCACCCACCGCAGAATGTACAGAATCACCTCCATCGGGAGGTCGGAAAAGTGCGCCGACGTCACTATCAGCATCTTATCGGCGGCCGATGCACTTTCGAACAGCTTGCCGGACTTGGACAGTAGCGACTGGAAGCGAAACACCAGATCGACGTTTTCCAAATTTTCGTCTTCTTCCAGATCCACTTGGGTCATTCCGTTGGAGAGTTTTTCGATTTCTAGGTCCATGCCGGCGGATTTCGGGTCCTGTTGCTTTGTGATGTCGTAGATTTTAAACTCAATATCCGGTACCAATTGCACAGCCTTCCGGTAGAGTCGCATCGCTTCGAAAACCTTGCCTGTGCAAAAAAAAATATTCAGCAAGTGCACAAAAACGAAGACAGTGTGGATGCTAGAATTTCATAACAAATGGTAAATGTATTCCTTATCGATACACGCTTGGCCCACTTTGGATTTTGTTATTAACCCTTCTGTGCTAGTGTGGTTGAAAAATCGTAATAAATGCTAGCCACCTCACCTGAATGTTCCAGTTCCGACCCTTGCAGAAACAACGCTCGCGCCTGTTGCTCAATCGATACGTTTTCCTTATCTTTCTGCAAGCTGGCATTGCTACCACCGCCGGAGCGAGGCTTCTCCCTCAGAGGGGACCCACCCGAGGGGGACCCACCATCTTTCTTCAATTCCTGCTGCCATTTGACACGGAACTCATCCAGAGCCGATTGAATCATTTCGGAGCTGCTACCCTTCCGTTCCGGGGGCGATGCCACCACTTCCAAAGAGGACGAACTCTCGTCGTCGTCCTCCTTGCCGGCGTCTCCGGTAGAGTCCATTATTGTTCCGTTCCGATTGGTTCACTGATTCGTAGTTCGCCGACGCCGCAGCTGTGTGACCTTGAAAATTTTCTGCTGCCGCCCGTCGTCTATCAATAGTCGCTGCCTAGTTCACGGTCGGAGTAGCGAATCACAACAATCAACGACCACTTTTCACGGGAGCCTCCAATTTTTAGCACTTTATTCCACTGGAACAACGATATGGCCATAGTATTCCGGACGAGCAGGGGCGGAAAAGTGCAAGCGTAGGCCGATTTCTGATGGCTTATCAGCAGTTTTCCTCGAAATACTGGGGGCTGGTGAAAATTACGCGTTGCACATCGTCGTCGTTGGAGCGACTTTTCTCGTAATGAAAGGAAAATAATAAACACACTCACACATGCGGCGGTGTGTTGATGTTGATTTCGCAACAAACGGTAAAATTAGTACGTTTGGGAAGGAAGAAAGATCTGTCGCTATCTCACTCACCCTAACGCAATGGTCCACTGCACGAATTTCTGCTGGCCTGCTTACTCCTACATGAAATTTTGACGTTTGAGCGGTGTCGGCACCGCTCAAACGTCAAATTTCGTGTGGGAGTAAGCAGGCCAGCAGAAATTCGTGCAGTGGACCATAGACGAGTGCACCGATGAACTGAATTCTAGGAACTGAATTCATCGCGGTCCGAGAATTTTGACACTAGAGCGGGGTCGTTCCCAATCAGAATTGTTCAATTCTGATTGGAAATCTTTCACTTCTGATTGGAAGCGACCCCGCTCTAGTGTCAAAATTCTCGGACCGCGATGAATTCAATTCATCGGTGCACTCGTCTAATAGACGAGTGCACCGATGAACTGAATTCATCGCGGTCCGAGAATTTTGACACTACAGCGGGGTCGCTTCCAATCAGAAGTGAAAGATTTCCAATCAGAATTGAACAATTCTGATTGGGAACGACCCCGCTGTAGTGTCAAAATTCTCGGACCGCGATGAATTCAGTTCATCGGTGCACTCGTCTATGGACTTATCCACAGATGAACCAAATTCATCGCGGTCCGAGAATTTTGACACTAGAGCGGGGTCTGTTCCAATCAGAATCGTCCAATTCTGATTGGAACGGCCCCGCTCTAGTGTCAAAATTCTCGGACCGCGATGAATTCGGTTCATCGGTGGATAAGTCCATTAGCTGATTTCATTCATGAACTCTTTCATTCATTCGATGCTGAAGCTGTCAAGCTCTGTGTGAAGTGACTTGGGAACAAACACGCTAAAACAAAAATACCTAGCCGTCCGAAGAGACAACGGAAAGAAAATATCTATCTATCTATCTATCTATCTATCTATCTATCTATCTATCTATCTATCTATCTATCTATCTATCTATCTATCTATCTATCTATCTATCTATCTATCTATCTATCTATCTATCTATCTATCTATCTATCTATCTATCTATCTATCTATCTATCTATCTATCTATCTATCTATCTATCTATCTATCTATCTATCTATCTATCTATCTATCTATCTATCTATCTATCTATCTATCTATCTATCTATCTATCTATCTATCTATCTATCTATCTATCTATCTATCTATCTATCTATCTATCTATCTATCTATCTATCTATCTATCTATCTATCTATCTATCTATCTATCTATCTATCTATCTATCTATCTATCTATCTATCTATCTATCTATCTATCTATCTATCTATCTATCTATCTATCTATCTATCTATCTATCTATCTATCTATCTATCTATCTATCTATCTATCTATCTATCTATCTATCTATCTATCTATCTATCTATCTATCTATCTATCTATCTATCTATCTATCTATCTATCTATCTATCTATCTATCTATCTATCTATCTATCTATCTATCTATCTATCTATCTATCTATCTATCTATCTATCTATCTATCTATCTATCTATCTATCTATCTATCTATCTATCTATCTATCTATCTATCTATCTATCTATCTATCTATCTATCTATCTATCTATCTATCTATCTATCTATCTATCTATCTATCTATCTATCTATCTATCTATCTATCTATCTATCTATCTATCTATCTATCTATCTATCTATCTATCTATCTATCTATCTATCTATCTATCTATCTATCTATCTATCTATCTATCTATCTATCTATCTATCTATCTATCTATCTATCTATCTATCTATCTATCTATCTATCTATCTATCTATCTATCTATCTATCTATCTATCTATCTATCTATCTATCTATCTATCTATCTATCTATCTATCTATCTATCTATCTATCTATCTATCTATCTATCTATCTATCTATCTATCTATCTATCTATCTATCTATCTATCTATCTATCTATCTATCTATCTATCTATCTATCTATCTATCTATCTATCTATCTATCTATCTATCTATCTATCTATCTATCTATCTATCTATCTATCTATCTATCTATCTATCTATCTATCTATCTATCTATCTATCTATCTATCTATCTATCTATCTATCTATCTATCTATCTATCTATCTATCTATCTATCTATCTATCTATCTATCTATCTATCTATCTATCTATCTATCTATCTATCTATCTATCTATCTATCTATCTATCTATCTATCTATCTATCTATCTATCTATCTATCTATCTATCTATCTATCTATCTATCTATCTATCTATCTATCTATCTATCTATCTATCTATCTATCTATCTATCTATCTATCTATCTATCTATCTATCTATCTATCTATCTATCTATCTATCTATCTATCTATCTATCTATCTATCTATCTATCTATCTATCTATCTATCTATCTATCTATCTATCTATCTATCTATCTATCTATCTATCTATCTATCTATCTATCTATCTATCTATCTATCTATCTATCTATCTATCTATCTATCTATCTATCTATCTATCTATCTATCTATCTATCTATCTATCTATCTATCTATCTATCTATCTATCTATCTATCTATCTATCTATCTATCTATCTATCTATCTATCTATCTATCTATCTATCTATCTATCTATCTATCTATCTATCTATCTATCTATCTATCTATCTATCTATCTATCTATCTATCTATCTATCTATCTATCTATCTATCTATCTATCTATCTATCTATCTATCTATCTATCTATCTATCTATCTATCTATCTATCTATCTATCTATCTATCTATCTATCTATCTATCTATCTATCTATCTATCTATCTATCTATCTATCTATCTATCTATCTATCTATCTATCTATCTATCTATCTATCTATCTATCTATCTATCTATCTATCTATCTATCTATCTATCTATCTATCTATCTATCTATCTATCTATCTATCTATCTATCTATCTAGAAGATGATGAAGAAGAAGAAAAATAATAATGCATTTTAAGCTATAGTACACACCTTGTCTCTGGACACATGAGTAACTTGGAAGCGTGAAACAGTCGTACTTGGAAGATTGAGTAACGTTTCCTAGGAAATCTGAATTATTTCTCCCTGGAAGTTTGAGCAACTTTCTTCACAAAGTTCAAACGGCTTACAACTGGAAATTTTATCAATTTTAGCTTGAAAGATGGAGCAATTTATCCCTAGGAAGAAAGAAAACTCTGAAAGGTTAATTTCATAAATTACTTCATTCAAACTTTCAAAAAAAAGTCTGAACTTCTAAAAGGGTGATGTTTAAACTTTAAACGAAAGAATCAAAAAAAGAATACCTAAAATTCCAGAGAGCTTGAACTTTTAGAGGGAAATTGTTCAAGCTTCTAGAAAGACGTTGCCTTCTCTCGAAAAGCTTGAGAAGCGTTCCAAATTTAGAGCTGGTTCCTACTGGAAGTTTAAGAAACTTTCTGTTGACATTTTGAGCAACTTGGGTATATTTATTCCAGTCAAATATACTCAAGTTGCTCAAAATATCAACAGAAGCTTTCTTGCACTCCCAGTAGTAACTCGCTCTAAATTTTGAACACTCCTCAAGCTTTTCGAGAGAAGGCAACGTCTTTCTAGAAGCTTGAACAACTTCCCTCTAAAGTTCAAGCTCTCTGGAATTTTAGGTATTCGTTCCTTGATTCTTTCGTTTGAAGTTTAAACATCGCTCTTTTAGAAGTTTGGACAACTTTTTTTGTAAGTTAGAATGAAGTAACTTACGAAATTAACCTGTAAATTGAAGGATCATCTCCAAAAAGTTTGTGTAATTTTCGTGAGAAATAAAACTTTGTTTAAGCAACTTTGTTCTGTAAGCATAAATCAATCTGCCAGTTTATGTAAATTCCATGAAGAAGTTTGAGAAATTCGTGTCTAGAATTTTGGGCAACTTTTATCTCAAAGTTTAATAGAAAAAACTTTTTCCAATGAGGAAAGTCGTCATTTAAACTTTGATCAAAGTAACCACGGTGTTGAAGCCTTATTGCATGCTGATATAGGGTGTTTTTAGAGCAATCATTACTTTACATGCAAACTTAAGGTTGATTTAACGTGGAAATGGGCAATTATAGAATCAAATTACGATTATACTGGTATAATCTTAAATCAGTCGCATAATTGCCATTTCCACTTTAAATCAACTCTAAGTGTTCATGCAAAGTAATGATTGCTTTAAATACACCGTATACTTGCATGTAATAAGGCTTCAGCACCGTGGTTATTTGGGTAAGCTGAGAAGATGGCTTTTTCCCTGTGGAGACGTCACGCCAAGAAGAATAAAAAGGGGAAGAAGATGATGAGGAAAAAGAGGTACAGGAAGAAGATAAATAAGGATAACAAAAAATAAATAAAAAATAAAATTAAAAAAAAAACAAAGAAGAAGAGGAAGACGAAGAAAAAAGATGAAAAATAAGACTAAGAAGACGAAAACAACGTTTCCGAGCTTGTTTTATTTTTCTCAACGTGCATTTTAAGTTAAGTTTTCTTAAGGATACAATTTTAGCATTACACAACGACTATGACGACGACGGTTCACCGTGAGCATAAGGAGACACGGAGAGAAGAAATTTATCATTTTCTTCTCTTGTTTGGACAGTGTATACACACACCGTCAGGTCCCCCTCCCCGATCGTTTTGTAGATATAGTGCACTAAGAGGCGATTTCTTCACCCTGGTTTAAACGTTAAACCAGGTTCAACTATATGGGTAAGCCTGGCTTACCGGTTAAGCCGAGGTGAAGAAATCGGCCCTAAGTCACAGTAGTTCTGCGGTGATTGAAAGGTGGAACGTGGAGTTTGATGAACAACTCAAATTAAGATTAGGGCAACCAGTTTACATGAAAAATTTTCGAAGAAAATTTCTCACGGAGTTTGAACAACTTCATTTTGAAAATTTCATAAACTTTCCTGCAGAAGTCAATAATGGAGATTTTGAGGAACTACCTCCAAGAAGTTCAGATTAACACAATTTTTCCTTGAATATTCTTTTTGGAACTTTGAGCTACTTCCATCAGCTCACAGCTACACAGCTTGTCTCTGGAAACTTGAATAACTTGGAAGAGTGAATCCGTCGTACTTGGAAGATCGAGCAATTTTTCCTAGGAAATCTGAATAATTTCTCCCTGGAAGTTTGAGTAACTTCCTTCACAAAGTTCAAACGACTAACATCTATGAATTTGAGCAGTTTAAGCTTGAACGTGGGAACAATTTATCCTTAGAAGTTGAGCAACTTCTCCTTATGGAAGTGTAAACAATTCCTCTTTGTCGGTATGAGCAACTTCTCTCGGGAAGTTTAAGCAACTTCTATTTGAAATGTTGACCAAAATTTGCCTTCAAGTTTAGGAAATGCTTTCCAAAAAAAAAAATGAAGAGGTTCCTCATACAAATTTGAAAAATTCGTCTCTACAAGTGCATTACACCCCATATAGCCGAGGCGGTAAACGCACGGGTATTCAGCATGACCATGCTGAGGGTGACGGGTTCGATTCCCGGTCGGTCCAGGATCTTTTCGTAAAGGAAATTTGCTTGACTTCCTTGGGCATAGAGTATCTTCGTGCCTGCCACACGATATACACATGCAAAATGGTCATTGGCAGAGGAAGCTCTCAGTTAATAACTGTGGAAGTGCTCATTGAACACTAAGCTGAGAAGCAGGCTTTGTCCCAGTGAGGACGTTACGCCAAGAAGAGAGAGAGAGAGAGAGAAGTGCATTACACTTTAAACTTGTGCAATTTTTTTTATTCTGAGTTTGAGCTACTTTACTCTGCTGCTGAAGAAACTTCTCTCGAAAAACTTGAGAAGCGTTCGAAATTTAGAGCGAGTTCCTACTGGAAGTTCAAGAAATTTTCTGTTAAAATTTTGAGCAACTTGAGTATATTGGACTGCAGTTTAGGCAACTTATCTCTAGAAACTTGAATAACTTTCCTCCAAAAGTTCAAGCAGCTTCTCTCTGAAGTTTTAAGCATTCTTTTGTTTACAGGTAAAAAATTGCCCTTTTAAAAGTTTGGCCAACTTTTTTGTAAGTTTGAATGAAGTCACTTACGAAATTCATCTGTCAGTGTTTTCTTTGAGTAATTACCGGAAGTTCGTGCAACTATAAGTTGCTCTGAAAGTTTGAGGATATCATCTCAAAAAGTTTGTGGAATTTTTGGTGAGAAAAACAAATTTGTTTGAGCAACTTCTTTCTGTAAGCTTAAGGAAGTCTGCCAGTATATGGAAATTCCATGAAGAAGTTTGATAGATTCGTCTCTAGAATTTTATGCACCTTTCATCTTAATGTTCAATAAAAAAAATCCTAAAATAAGGGAACTCGCCATTGAAACTTTGAGAAGATTTGGGTGAAATACTTAAAAACTTCTCACAAAAAATTCAAGCAACTTTCTTCTAAAAGTTTGAGAAATTTCACTTGGGAAGTTTGGTAAAATTTAAGCTTCAGTTCCAAAAAGCAAATGATGCTAATGAATCTTCCTTTTGTAATTTTGATGAACTTTCTACTAGAAATTAGAGTCGATTGCCTATGGAAATTAAAGCTATTTTCCCCAAAATGTTGAAGCAAATTTTCGCTTTTAACCTACAACATGATTTGAAATAAAAAGGGGGCAAACTTCCTTATGAAAGTTTCAGATACTTGCTCATTGAAATGTACTGCTGAATTTCCCTCCTACCATTTAGAGCAACTTCAGCTGTTTGATTTGAACAACTTTTGACTGGAAGCTTGTTCAAATTTCCTTCTAAAATTTTGAGAAATTTTCTGCGAAAATTTGAGAAATTTGCTAAAGAACTATAGACATGGTAAGGATTTTCGTTTGGAAATAAAATTTTATGAAACTTCCCCTAAGGGTTTGGAGAGCTTATATTTGAAAATTTGAGCAACCTTTTTCTGCAAGTTTGAGCAATATTCCCTAAGAAGTTTGAGCAAATTTGGAAATAAGAGCACCCACTGAAAGAGCACCCACGTTATGTAACTTCGATTTGGAGATTTGAGCAACTTTTTCTGGAAATTGCCTGAGTAAATTTGAGCTATTTCAGAAAGCATTAACTTTTACCACCGGCAAACATGAGTAACTTCTGATTGGGAGTTCAAGTATTTTTTTAACATTTTTTTTATCTGGATGACCGAGCAAATTCTCATGAAAAAGTGAGTAAATCCACCTGGACGTGTTTGAGAAACTTTTTCTCCTGGAAGTTTGGGCAACTACTTCCTGAAAGTATGTACAGTATCTCAGAGAAAGTTTTAGTGATTTCTCTTTTGAAGTATGAGCAACTTTCATCTGCAAGTGGGCACAGCTTTTGTCTAAAAGTTTGAGCAACTTCTTCTAGGAAATGTGAACTGGAGGTCTGAGCAACTTTTTTCTAGGAGTTTTGATAATTTTATTGGAAATACTGTGCTATTTCGTTCAAGTTGGATAGAACTCGCTGAAACAACTTCTCCCTGGAGTGTGAGAAATTTTCTCTGGAAGTTTTAGCAGCTTCCATCTGGAAGTGTGAATAGCTTTTCCACGGAAGTTTGAACAACTCTTCCATGGATGTTTGAACAATTTCTCATTGGAAGGTTAAGCAAATGTCTTTCTAGGAGTTTGAACAGTTTCCTGCAACAATTTTTAACAGCTTTCGGCAGGAATTTATAGAGTTTTTTTCCAGGAGTTTTGGGCAATTTCTCGCTTTAAATTTGAGCAAATTACTCTAGGAAGTTCGAGCAACTTCTCCGATAAAGTAAGAGAAATTCCTATCTGGAAGTGTGAGCAGATTTCCCAGGAACATTTTAGATACTTCTCTATAAAAAAATTGAGCAACTTCTAATAGAAAATGTAAGCAAGTTCTATTCTATCTAGATGTTTGAGCAACCTATTTCAAGAAGTTTCAACAACTCACTACTAGAAATTGGAGCAGTTTGAGGTTGAAAGTTTGAGAAATTCGTCTATGGAAGCTCGAGTAATTTCTTTCAGAAACTTTAAGCAACTTCGACCTGGAAGTATGAACAGATTTTCCACGAAGTTCTGGGCAAGTATTTTACAGAAGTTTGATCAACTTCTTCCTAAAAGTTTGGGAAACTTGTTCCTAGAAAATGTAAACAATTCCTCTCTGGAGTTTGAACATTTTTAACATCTTATGACGGAAAATTTGAATATTCCTCCTTGTGCAATTTCTCGCTGCAAGTTTGAGCAACTTACTGGATGTTTTAGCAACTTCTCCATGAAAGTGCGAGCGATTCCCCTCTGGAAGCTTGAACAGCTTTTCCACGTAAGTTTGAGTCACTACTCCTTGGAATTTGCAGCAACTTCTCCTTGAAAGTTTGAGCTCTGGAAGCTATTTCTCAAAAGAAGAGGTTCGGACAACTCACTAATGGAACTTTGAGCAGCTTAAGCTTGGAAGTTTGAGAAATTTCTCAATGAAAATTTGAGCAACATTTTCATGGAAGTGTGAATAATTTCTTCAAGGAGGTATGAGCCTCGTAGCCGTGCGGTTAGGGTCACCAAGCTCTTATCGCACCATGCTATGGGGTGAGGGTTCGATTCCCGCTCCGGGCGATGAAACTTTTCGTGAGAATAGTTTCTTCTCTGTATCCACTGGTGCATGCTCCGTGTGTCCCTTGTCTAGTGTTAAGTTTCATTCAGTCTGTACAGCCTCTGGCTGAAGACGGTGTCCGCGTCTTTTTATGAGCACTTTCACTCTGGAAGTTTGAGCAACTTCTATCTGGAAGTGTGAAAAGCTTCTCCACCTACGTTCGATCAACTTATCTCTGAAAGTTTGAGCTGCTTCTTCTAGAAAACGTGTACAATTTTTACGTTTAAGCAATTTCCTCCAAAGGAGTCTTACTATGTTTCCACGGAAAATTGTGCGATACTCCGCTGCAATTTTGAGCATCTGCTCCAAGGAGGTAAGATAAATTTCTCTCAGTAAGTATTGAATTTTTTTTCGGAAGTTTGAGGAACTTCTCTCTAGAAATGTGAACAGCTTTTCCACGGAGGTTAGTTGCTCAATCCCGAACTCTCGTTGAAAATGTGTACTTTTTTATATGGAAGATTGAGAAACTTCTTTCAGGAAGTATTAAAAACTCCCCATTGGAAATGTGAGTTTGGAAGTTTGGGAAATTTCTTCATGAAAATTTGAGCAACTTATTCATTAAAGTTTGAGCAACCTTTCCTCGGAAGTGTGAAAAATTTCTGTTAAGAAATACGATAACCCTTTGAAAGGTTAAGCAATTTCCATCTGCAAATGTCAACAGCTTTTCCACGGAAATTTGAACAACTTCTCCTTAGAAGTTTGAGCAACTCTTTCTGAAAATTTGAGCACGTTTTGGCATTTTGAAGGGATATATCAATCTGGGCCAAGTTTTATCTACTTATCAAACCGAGAAAAACGTAAAAAGTTCAAAGTTTTTGTGAAGCAAACTTTCTCAGCAATTCAAAAAAAAAAATCGTTTTCCACAAAATTTTCCTCTGTTGAGGAAAATTGGTTGGAAAAGTCGGAATACGAGCGCTAATGGCCGCCAGAAGTTTGCTCACTTTCTAGCAGGGAGCAGCCGTTTTGACGTTTGGCTTGTGTCGTCTGACAGCTGATCGATAAGATCAATAATCAGTCTTATCGATCAGCTGTCAAACGACACAAGGGAAATGTCAAATTGGCTGATGCCTACCAGAAAGTGAGCCACATTCAGGAGGCCATAGTGGTTTCGCAGCGCGGTTTCACGAACACTAATGCAAATCTACTGGTTGAAAATATGCCCATTTGGTTTTGCTGGGAACAGCTGATCTTTGTTTACTATTTTCAACCAGTAACTCAAGTGGTGTTCGTGTAATGCAGCGTGTACGTACACGCAACACTACTAAAAGCAGAAACCACTATTAGCGCTCGTAAAATGTTGGATAACTATTTTCGAAGTCTGGGAAAAATCCCAAAAACATATTTTTAAAAGGAAATTTTATAAGCTATATTCTTTCAAGATGTGGTTTTTCTCCATTTCTGACTTATGATCAATTTTGTGGAAATTGTCCAGATGTTGATTTTTGACCGTCTCTATTATTAATTTACCTACCCATGAAAAAAATTTCATTAAATTATAAGAACCTTCGTACCAATTTGAACGATAATAAAAAATAATCCCCTGTAGCGAGTTCTCTCGGAACCTCGGCCAAATAGCCACATTCTGTCTTCGGAAAAGTTGTTCAGAACAACAACCACTTCCTGGTGATGGATTTCATAGTTCCGAATTTCCCCATCACGTGGCGCTAGTGTTCATATTGACTTTCGGTGCGACTTTGGTGGAATATAGCACGAGATTGAAGCCAGATAGGAGGGTACGATCTCCGGCAAAGTTGTTCAGGATTATGAGTACTTCCAGGGATGAAGAACATAATTCCAAATTTCACCACGACGTGGCGCTAGTGCACATATTGACTTCCGGTACGACTTTGTTGAGATATAGCACGAGATCGAAGCCAGATAGGAAGGTACGATCTTAGGCAAAGTTGTTTAAGACTACGAGTACTTTTAGGTCATAAAGATCATAGTTCCGAATTTCACCACCACGTGGCGCTAGTGTACATCGCTACTTCCGGTATGACTTTGGAGAAATATATAACGAGATTGAAGCCAGATAGGAAGGCACGTTCTTCGGCAAAGTTGTTCGAGTGCTCCTAGGTCATGAAGAGCATTGTTACGTATTTCACCACCACGTGGCGCTGGCGCTAGTGTGCATAGTGACTTCCGGTATGACTTTGGTGGGATATAGCACGAGGTTGGAGCCAGATAGAAAGGTACGATCTTCGGCAAAGTTGTTCAGGACTACGAGTACTTCTAGGTCATGAAGAACATAGTTCCGAATATCACCATCACGTGGCGCTAGTGTACATAGTGACTTTACCTGCCGGTACTTAACGTTACAAAACCATGTTGGTATAAGCAGTGCTAACGTATATTTTAATTTAAAGCTTGTTCTACACTAAAAACGTTTCCAAGATTGTGAACAACAATATGTGGCGTAGAGTTGTGGACTCAATCTTAGTAACGCAAAGATGTTGAACTTATTAAAAGAATGAATAAATTTAGTATTGAAGTTCATAGATTTTCAGATTTTAGCAGATGTATTCACTTGTACTATGAATAAATTACTCTGATTGAATGGCTTCGAGAAGATATTATAGGAATTTCCTTATTCCCAACTTGTTGAGCAACTACTATTGCAACCTACCCATTCAGAATAATTAGCAACAAATTCGTTTCAGTATTAAACCTCCACAAAACCATCAGGCTCGGCCCACACGGCGTGAGAGTACATCTATTAAAAACAGATTCACTCCAAATAGCTCATTGACATATTGTGACTCAGGACGTCTTAAGAAGTCGTAAACATAATCTTTACGCATTTTGGGTTTGGGTTCAGTTTTACGACCGAAAATTCTTTCCATTTTTTTGCTCTCTTCTGATCCGAATAACAGTCAGTAGGGCCAACAAGCCAAACGATTGATCTTATATGTACGTTTCACCAACAAATGGGAGAATGCACGCGTGACACTGCGCATCACGTTGCTGGCGCTGCACTGGCTTGTTTCCATTCCTCCAGTTTTGATCCCTAAGAGGCTGTAAGATGCTCGTTTGTTGCATTTCCCGCTAATTTCCCAGAAACACTTCGTGAATGGATCGGGTTTTGTTCAGTCAGTTACTCACTCAACTGGTTTTGGTTGGATAGAATGTTAATTTGAATGTTTAGAATAAAAAAAAAATCAGTAATATTTCTTATCTTTATCATCTATTTAAATGCATACAATTATCTAATCTATTCTTATGGATGAAAATTTCGCTTATTATACGTTTGTAAATAAATATTTTTTTATTCGATACATAAATTTTTCACCTCATAGTTTTTCCCTTAAAAAAATGCACGAATTTTACGACTTTTGACAATCCAGTGGTAGGCGAGAGAAAGTCAGAGCTGTTGGCAGTTGGCATCGTGGCACTTGTCCCAGACGGCACACCATCATCAGTCACAAAGAGTGGATGTGTGTATTTTTGGGAAATTACTTCCCAGAAGCGGAATCGTTCGTTGGTTTGGTTGGTCCCTTGATGTTTACACGAAATTGATCGTTCAATCGGCAAGACGGGGCAAGTTTATGCGTTTCTTGTTCAAAGCCCTAAACAAGTCATTAATGATATACTAATCAGAAGGGAAAATATCTGTTTCCATATCTGTGGGGATCCCTTGGATTAGGGAAAAATAATAGACAAATGGATATTACAGTGACACAATCTCCATATACAGTAGACCACGCATTCAACGATTATTTTAAACTTTCTTATATGATTTGCTTAGTTACAGCTGAATACGGTATGAAATGCTGTGGGTTATTGGTTTTTTAGACAATTGGTCATGCAAAGTGTTTCGCCTATTTGGGGATTTTTTTTTATTACCGAACAGGTTTGGGCCGAAGGGTCTCCGATTTCAATGAAAATTTCACCAGAGCTAGAGGTCGTGAATATATGATCAAATTTGGAATTCAAAAAAATCATAGTGGACTATTTTCCCGAAAAACGCTAGATGAAATTTCACAATTTTCCCAAATTTTTCAAAATACCCCAAACTTCAAAAAATCATATCTCAAAAACTATGCATCGTAGAACAAACTTTTTTTAGTGAACGCCAAATTACCTCAGCAATCCGATAAAAATACACTGAGAAAAAAGTTTCTCAGAAAATTTTTCACCATAGAGAAAAAACGTCTAAAAATGCTGATAAAAGTACCGTCTGTATCATAGATTATTTTGAACAAAATTTTTCCTAGCGCAAAAATTAATGTTCTTCATTTCGTTCTTTGACGCCAAAATGGAATCTCTTACCGTTTTAGAGATATAGCCAAAAAACCAACGGCCAGTCGCTATATTTTCATAGGAAGCCATCAACAAAAGCGGCCGTTCACTTGTTGCAACATATTTGCTTTGCGGCGAGCAAATGACATACGCTTTTTTTTTTTTTTAATTTTTATTTATGTGTATTTTAACTTATGCTAATTCTACACTATGACATACGCTAATTGCAACGTCATTTTGACACTAGCGTGAATCGGAGTGCACTGACAGCACATATATGGCACTTTAGTGCCTTTTAAATGCAACAACTTATCAAATTTTGAAATTAATGGATTTGTAACTAGAAAGCGTTGCAAATAACAAGTTAACAATGAGTAAACGCATATTTCTGGAGCTCGATTTGAATAGGTCGTATGTGCTTTTGTCGATATAAAATTCGATCAATTTATTTTAGTCATTGTAGCAATATGGCAGATATTTTGCAAACTTTTAATGATGGAACAGAAAGCCTGATTTGTGAGGATTCTGCTGTATGTATCAACTTTGCTCAATTTCAACGGTTTTCGCTATAATGAGCGAATCCAACTGATCGAATTTTTAATCGACAAAAGCACATACGACCTGTTCAAATAGAGCTCCAGATTTCAACGTATTTTTTTTTCAATCAAAGCAATCATATGCCGTTAGAGATGAGTGGATATCAGGTAACTATAAGGTCTCTTTACACATGTAAAGCTTTGTTTTGTTTTTATAGAGTTTTTGTTGCTTAAATGATCATTGGTATGTGAATTCTTCTATACACCATAAAGAGACATTTTCCACTCAATATTCAATAAATAGCATGGTCTGTGCATAAAGAGTGAGTCGTTAATTATTATGCCACCCTACCTTCAAGTGATTCGCAAATTGTCTACAGTTAACGAAACGAAACCAAATTTTTACTGTAGTTTCGTATATGTATGTATTTCAACTTTTTGGTATAGGTTCAAATTTAGGATGCGTTTTAGTGAAATTCACGACATTTTCAATTAACGCCATCCATGTGGGCATGTTCAGGCTCCACTTGCAACAAATAATTAAAGCTCTCTGGTTTGTTTATGCGCATCGTGCCTGGTTTTCACCCAGCTCCAAGCTTATGTTTCACTGACAACCGTTCCTGAAACCTATTGACGAACATTAAGATGATCCGATAATGTATAATCATAAATTGTTCGAAGGCGCTATACCATGATTTTAGATTTTAGCATGTGATTGTACAACATCTTTTTTATAACTGTGAACTAATTTTTTTCTATGTGGAGCGGAATCTCACTGATAACTGCTCAATTCATTTTATGTAAACAATAGACTCTAAGGAGAAACTGTACAAAATTTGGTTGATTTTGGTGAAGTAGGAAAAAAGTTACGTTAGTTTGAAAATGGCACAATAATTATCGACTCACCCTTTAATGTGTTTGTATAATGTGCTTTAGAAAAAAAACACTAATTTAAAACTTAACGGAACTTTAAAAGATAGGGTATGTGTGCCATCAGTAATCTCATGCTCCCATTTTCATCCTATTCGAAAACAAGCGATTACGGCACCGATTGACTCCGTTCTTTTTGTTTTCATGGGTGCTCACTTCTAACAAAAAATACAAAAATAAGAAACAAAACAAACAGCGCTTCAATCCTTTGTTTTTCGTGGGATGAAAATGGGAGCCACATGCTTAATAAGGGAACCAATACCCTATATACCATGGATGAGAGGAACAAACATGTACTCTCTGGAGCGGATCTGGTGTGATGGTTACAGCTCGTGACTGTCACGCCGAGGACCTGGGATCGAATCCCACTCCCGACATACGAATGGAAGTAAAGTGTGGGTCCCGAGATGAACTAGCCCATGGCTAAAAATCTCGTTAATACAGATAATAAAATAAACATGTACTAATTAGTACGGGCAGCAAATTAAATTTTACCATGCATACAACTTCTTAATGCGCTAATAAAACATTATTGCTTCAAACCAAGCTTTTCCTGTTCTGAGAAGCGACACAATTCCAACAGTGACGATAATAATATTCAGCAATGGTTAGCAAAGATTAATACCGAGCTCTGTATAGAGCTACTGAGTTGACAACAGTTGAGACAGCACGATACGCTGGAGGATCGATCATTACCGTTAAAGTATGTTTTGACATTGATTAATAGAAAAAAACACTGAAATGTAAGATCAATCAATTCATCACTTTTTCTAACTAACAATTTGTTGTCAAAAAGACTTAATCAGTTTTGAGAACGAGCATGACAAACCCATACTACTACTCATAATATATTCGAATCAACCAATAAGTCGGTGCACGGTTCGAATGATTAAAATATTGTCTAAAATTGTTTATGCAATTCAGTATCATAATTTACATTTTATATAACTCATTTTGGTATCATAATGGCCAATTTTTACGAACTGGTTAATTATGCAACTGAAATGAGTTGCATAATGGAAAAAAGTTGTATAATGTTCATAATGCAACTCATTTGAGTTGCATTATGAACATTATACAACTCAAATGGGTTGCATTATGAAAAAAATCATTGCATAAAATTTTGTATGGAACTCGTTGCAAAACTCGATTTTTTCAGCACTCTTTGTATTTATCCAACTCGGCAAGCCTCGTTGGATAAATGTACGACTCGTGCTGAAAAACTTTTTGCAACTCGTTACATAAATAACTATTAATGCTCTAAGATGTCAAGTAAATGTTTAATTTCAAGAAATCCTCTAACGTCCTCATTTTCATTCACAGCCTGTGTATTTACGAAGCTTCATGGGTCAATATTGGATCCTTAACTATCTATATCTTTTGAAAATTTCTAGAATGCTTTCGTTATTTCTGAACGAAGCAAAAGATTTATAATCAAAAAATACTACACAACTATGCATTTTTGTTACTTACACAGTTAAAAATGTTATATCATTTAACATGTAACAAAAGGACCTCGTCGTATCGCACACATTTTCCATCAGTTTATAAATTTACAGCTTGCTCTCAGTATGAAGCTTGCGTTCAACATTCCATACAAGAAATTGTTTGATGTAAAATTAAGTTAAATAAGATAGAAATTCGTATGCATTTTTTTTTCATTAGGTATAATTTCAAATATTTTGCTGAGTAGTAACCATTCTCCGTTAATTGTTTTCTTTGTTTTCATTGTTTTCTTAAATTGAAATGGAAAACATATAGGGCATGAGTGCTATAAGTAATTTTACGCTCACCGGTGGCATTGGCTCGTTGTTAACTTGTTATTTGAAACACATTTTAGTTAGAAACCCGATCATTGCAAAACATGACTATTTAATGCATTCAAAAGGCACTCAAGTGCTATATATGTGCTATCAGTGCACTCCGATGCACGTTAGTGTCAAAGTTACGTTACAATTAGCGTATGTCATTTGCTCGTTGCAAAGCAAACATGTTTCAACAGGTGAACGGCCGCTGTTGTAGATGGCTTCCTATGAAAATATAGCGGCTGGCCGTTGGTTTTTTAGCTATATCTCTAAAACGGTAAGAGATTCCATTTTGGCGTCAAAGAACGAAATGAAGAACATTAATTTTTGCGCTAGGAAAAATTTTGTTCAAAATAATCTATGATACAAACGGTACTTTTATCAGCATTTCTAGACGTTTTTTCTCTATGGTGAAAAATTTTCTGAGAAACTTTTTTCTCAGTGTATTTTTATCGAATTGCTGAGGTAATTTGACGTCGATTTCACTAAAAAAAGTTTGTTCTACGATGCATAGTTTTTGAGATATGATTTTTTGAAGTTTGGGATGTTTTACAAAATTTTGAAAAATCGTGAAATTTCATCTAGTGATTCCCGGAAAAATAGTCGACTATGATTTTTTTGAATTCCATATATGTTCATATATCCGTGACCTCTAGCTCTGGTGAAATTTTCATTGAAATCGGAGACCCTTCGGCCCAAAGTGTTCGATAATAAAAAAAAATCCCCATTTGTCTATGATAACCTTAATATTCTACGAGGTCTGTGCTGAAATTATCCGAATTATCCGTTGAACTTTTCGTCGTCAACCGTGAAGTTAAACTTTATCAGCATTCTACAACCATACCTCGCCCAACACAACGTTTCAACTGATGTCACCTGCTTGCAGTTCGGCGCCGCTGCGATTCCCTTCGACTGCTATTCGGTACTTCCAAAATTTTCAACAAAATTACTGCAGAAATGTAAAACGGAGATTCTTTTATAACTTCGTATGCATTTCGTTTTAGTTGTTTAAACAATCCTTTCATAATCCTTGTTCCTTGAAAGAATCGTCGGTATTCTCGTCTGATAAGTTCATGATATTTTTGTTGGACTGAATGGGGCATTTCCGAACACTAAACTTCTAGAAACCCTTCTTATTATAAGTACCGTGGTTTCGAGTGAAATTGATCACTTCACTATTCATAGTTTTTGACTTCTTATTTTTGAATTGTTATCGATATGGTCAAACTTAATGCTTTAAAACAAGTACGACCACGTTTTTAATTAGTCAACGAGGTTGAAACTTTTACTGCAAATTTTATTTTAATGAATGTCATTTGAAATAAAAAAATCAAAAATTTTACTTTCGGGGTGAAATTGATCAGTTAGTGAAATGCCTTTGTAAGTCCTGAAAATATTTTTTTCACCTGTATTAACCACCCCAGAATGCAAAAAGCTTTAAAAACATTTAGGCTATTGGTTCCCTTATTAACCGTAGTGTGGCCAGCAAAAAAAACACCTGTAGAAGGCCGGCAGGGTACCCAGGTACCCACGAAATGGAAATGATCATATCTCAGCGATTTTTCCACCGATTTTAAAAGTTTTTGCCTCATTCAACTCAGAAACTCATTATCTATTGAGATCGTATTTGGTTGGACCGGTCCGATCACCATGGGTACCGGAAAATCCGGATTTACGGATCCATGTTTTTATACAATACAATATACGGAATTTTCGGTAGGTTAGTAGCAATTTCGGTACCAAGCATCGTAAAATTGCTTTGGCATATTGTATCTGACTGGCCTGGAATCATAAAACGTGTTGACTTTAAAACTGTGATTTCGGAACACGCTTCTCGTGGGGCCATGGTTGACCATAAACACTTTAAGATATCCTAGTTTTAACAATGTGGGTTTCAATATGGTATAAGGACATGCTTCCAAAAATATGGTTTTTCCGAAAACCACGGTGAATAGATCGATCTAACCAAATATTTTCCCGATAGATGATGAGTTTCTGAGTTGAATGAGCTAAAAATTTCCAAAATCTATGAAAAATTGACGGAGATATGATCATTTCAATTTCGTGGGTACCCGGGTACCCTGCCGGCCTTCCACGTAATAAAAAAATGCAGGAGCCCCTCCCCCTGCTCCTCCTTACTTTAAAATTCGGTCAACCCCATTAATAGATGTATTTTCACGAGTTCTAAGATCTAACAGAGTTCCAACATCCTAGTTTCAACAACCATTAAAATGTCGAGATTTGAAATTGAAAAAGGTACCCGGGTACCCTGCCGGCCACATAAGTGTTAAGAATGTGGCTCCCATTTTCATCCTACTGAAAACAAAGGAATAAAGCGTTGTTTGTTTTGTCTCTTGACGCATGAAACCAAAAAGAACGGAATCAATCGGTGCCATTATCGCTTGCTTTCGAATAGGGAATATAATTTTGTTATTTAGGATAAAAGTTCAATAAATTCAACAAAAATGCCTTAAAGTATGCAATTTTTATATTGAACATGTAATTATTTCAGGAAAAGTGCACAAATTTGAATATTTATAGAAATTTTTATAAAGAAATCGGGTTTAGCGAACACTTGGCAGCTATAAACATTTATTCTTATATTTATTCCATGTGCTACGGTAACAAAAGTTTAAAAGTGTCTTTAAGATTTGCCTACCACACAGTTTTGCAAAATATTGAATTTAATACAGAAATATGTGACTAATTGACAGTAAAACATGCTAACTCATCATTTAATAACATTTGAGCCAGATGATGATCATTTTCTACCAATTGTTTAAAGTTTAAAGCTTTATTTTTAACACGTCGATCAATTTCACCCGAAATCACGGTACCTTTTTAAACTTGCACGGGTTTTCTTCGGTTCTCCATGTACTGAAAGCTATCCTTAATATACATCAGTTATATAAAGAAACTTGGCTAAAACTGACCTTTAGAGTAAATCCTCTAGAAATTGATCAAGAAGTTTGTTTTACAATACTTGCAGAATTGATTTTAAACTGAAAAACAACATAACATGACTATAACAAAATAATGATAACTGTTGTTGTAAATCATTTTGTTTGAGAATTTCATAACAAAATTACAGGGGGACGACACTAGTTTTGCTAATCCGAAATATAAAAAAAAACCGAAAAAAAAACGATAAAACACGCAAATGGTCGTCTTTTTTTGGCTTTTTTTTGTGAATTTTCGACTTGGCAAAACTAGTGTCGGGCCACCTCCCCCCTGCAAAATTAAAAAAAAAACAAGTCTCCTGCTAAATTTTTCCTACTGTGTTTTTTGACGTTTCAAGTTAGTCTCCCTGTTCAAAACGTATGAAAATCGATTCCTAAAAACTTCATTTCCCATTGTCATTTACCTTATAAACCTTCATTGGGTGAAAACTAACAGAACAAAACAAAGACGACCCAAATCGGACGTTCCGTTCACGAGTTATGATCGGTCCCACGTATGCCGCTGTATTCAGCACCGCTCTCTAGCTTGCTTGTATTGCAAACATGTTCAATTACTCCCCTGTCCACAAACATTTCATTATTTTAACACTTTTTTGACTTTTTAGCTGCTTTTTGTAACAGATTCTGATTTATCCACCGTATTCTATTTATAAACTTAATCATTTTATGGCTTTATCGGTCTTTTTCCACTCAGAGTATAAGGGAGTAGAGACCAAAGTGTATAATTAAATGATAGATATGATAGTATTCGCTAGGTTGCGAACAAGTGTGAAAATTTATAGAAGGTGAAATTAGGCAATGAATACATTGAATGCATGAAACTTCTGCCGTACGACCTGTGCTTTTAAACAGATCAGCTTGGTTGGTAGTTCATACCATCCACATGGCCTACTTGCCTAATTTCACCTTCTATAAATTTTCACACTTGTGCGCATCCTGGCGAATACTATCATATCTATCATTTCATTATCCACTTTGATCTCTACTCCCTTATACTCTGAGTAGAAAAAGACCGATATGTATAGCCATAAAATGATTATGCTTTTCGTAACTTTTTTTTAACCTATAAACAGAGCCGAGTTGAAGACGAATTAAATCTATACAAAAATCAACCTGAACGGTTCATCCGTTCGTGAGCTTATGTTCTCAAAGAGAATTCAACCTCATGTTTATATACAGAATTAAATATTGATATTTCAACAACATAATTACAGTACTGGACGAAATAAAGTACGAATTGGCTGATTTTCATACAAAATGCTCATGCTCAGGGGGTCGAATCTCAGCTTCCAATGCACCAATTGATCCCAAATTTTGTTTGGACATTCCTAATAACTTGAAATTTGATCAGTGAAAAAAAAATTCTGAGCAAAACTTTTTAAAATATGGTAAAACTCTTATTTCAAGAAAAATAGCTGAATTGAGATATTTAAAGTATTTTGTAAACGGATTACTTGAAGTAAATGGTTTGTTCAGTAAAGTTGTGTTTCGTTAGACTAATCAAAAGAATATATTTATCTAAAAATAGAAATTTCGGAATTATTACAAAATCAAAATTTCTCAATTTTTCTTGAAATGGGAATTTTGCGATATATTAAAAAGTTTTGCTCTAAAATATTTTCTTTTTTCACAAATCATATTTCAAGTTATTACGAATTTGGGATCAATCGGTGCATTAGAAGCTGAGATGAAAAACTGTATGAAAAATAACCAATGTGCACTTTATTTCCTCCAGTACTGTAAGTTTCATATAAGAGTTACGGCAGCGCAAGTTTTGGTTGTATTAGAGTCACTGTGATGTATATCTAGCATTGTGTACACTGAAACCTTCATTTATGTAGGATCCGTTTAGTTAAAATCTATTTAGGTCTCTCCAATTAGGTTACGTTACCTAAATGGAATTTGATTATGTTCAGAGCAGTTGGAGTACTCAAGATTACAGATAAAGTTTGTTTGTGGGAAAAAATCAGAGTTAAGGACGTTTACGGAGTATTTAAGGATTAAAAGTTTAAGAGTATCCGAGAACTCCTCGGAGTTAAGGCCATCTTATCTACAAGCGTAATCAGCGATCTGTTGGAGCATTGTGAATGAAGTCTATGCTTACACACACACACACACACACACACATCCTTATGTTGCTATGTGTTGTCAAGTGGTGAGTTCGTTGTCAGTTCGAGCATCTCCAAGAACTCCCTTGAGTATAGGTCATCGAATCTACGACGGCTACTAGTTTTATCTAAGAGCATTAAGAATGAGGTTTATACTCACACAGCCCCAGGCATCTATGTTCTATCCAGTGGTGGGTTCTGTAATTGTACAGCATGTCCGAGAATTCCCTAGAGTTAAGCCCATCCGGTCTACAAGCGTAATCAGTGATCTATTGAAGTATTGTGAATGAAATTTATGCTTGCATAGCCTCAAGTAATTATGTGCTATCAAGTGGAGAGTTCGTTGTCAGTTTGAGGATCTCCAAGAACTTCCTATATGTATATGTCATCGGATCTACTAACGTATTTGGTTGTCTCTAAGAGATTTATGACTAAGGTTCATAATCACACAACTCAGGTAATTACCCATGTAACCATGCTGTTGAAGCTGTACGTATTGCATATTCAAAGCGCATATATTGGCATGCATTGCCCTACATTAACCAGTTGAAATAAAATTTCAAGTGGCACCACTATTTCTGACTTACGATTATACTGGCATAATCGTAATTCGACAATAGGGGGTGATACACAAATTATGTCACGCAAAAATCGACCTTTTTCAACCCCCCTCCCCCCTATGTCACACTTTTTGTATGGGACCTCAATATTTTTTGTAATGGTCGTCACGTTCTGCAAAACCTCCCCCTCCCCCCTAAAAACGTGACATAATTTGTGTACGACCCTTAAGTGGCACCACTTCACACTTTAATTCTACTTTGATGGTTTATATAGAGTGATGCATGTCAATATATGTGCGTTATTTATGCATTACGTACAGCTCCAACAGCGTGGTTACTTGGGTATGATATATCAAGTTTTGAGTTCGAAGAATTTTTAAGGGTTTCCAAGAACTTCCTTGAGTATAGGTGATCGAATCTACGAGAGCTACTAGTTGTATCCGAGAGCATTTAGAATGAGGTTTATACGCACACAGCCTCAGGCATCTATGTTCTTTCAAGTGGTGAGTTATATTATTATATTGGAGTATCCGAGAACACCCTGGAGTTAAGGCCATCTGATCTACGAGTGAAATCAGTGATCTATTGGAGAATTATGAATTAAAATTGATGCTTACACAGCCTCATGTTTCTGTGAAACGCCCTGAAATGAATTCAAACGCCTTGAAACGCTTTGAAACGCTTCTAAAATCCCTATAAAACCTCCGTGAAATTAACCTGAGGTCCTCTGAAGCCCCCTCGAGCCCCTCCTAAATTTCCTGAAACGTGTAAAATCGCCCTGAAACGCCTTGAAACGCCTCTTAGACCCCTATAAAACCTCCGTGGAATTCACCTGCGAGCCTCTTAAGCTCCCTCAAACTCACCGGAAACCTCCTGAAATGCCCTAAAACGCCCTGAAACGCATTGAAATGCCTTGAAACGCCTCTGAAACCCTCATGAAACCTCCGTGAAACCTCCGTGAAATTTACCTGCGTGCCTCTGATGCCTTCTTAAGCCCCTCTTATACCTCCTGAAAAGCCCTGAAACGCCTTGAAACGCTTTGGAACGCCTCTAAAACTTCTTTAACCCTAGTCGTGCATTGGGGTCATTATGACCCAGACAGGAACGCTAAACGTGCACGAAGAAGGTTAAAACCTCCGTGAAAGACACCTGAGAGCCTCTGAAGCCCCCTAAAGCCCCTGTGAAACCTCCTGAAACGCCCTGAAACGCATGAAACGCCTTGAAACGCTTTGAAACGCCTCAGAAATCCCTATAAAACTTCCGTTTAATTTACCTGAGAGTTTCTTCCCATAAAGGCCCTGTGAAACCTCCTGAAACGCATTGAAACGCCTTGATACGCTTCTGAAACCCTCATGAAACCTACGTGTAATTCACCTGCGATTCTTTTAAGCCCCATTAAATTCATCGGAAACCTTCTGAAATGCCCTGAAACGCATTGAAACGCATTGAAACGCCTCTGAAACCCCCATGAAACCTCCTTGAAATTCATCTGTGTGCCTCTGAAGCCTGAAGCTCTCTTAAGGACAAACGTCTTGAAATCCCGGTTCAACAGTGAACTTCAGACGCACAAATCTCAAGAAGTGAGCTCCAAACAACAGTGCAATTTACTATTCTGTTCTTACTGACTTGTAATAAGCTTCAAATAAGAAGACCAGGTGCGCTGGTTTTTTGGCGAAGAGATTTGTGCGCTCGAAATCGTGAGTAGGTGCCAAAGTCGGCTATTGTAGTGGCCATTTTGGGATTCTAACAAGTCTGTCCTTAAGCCCTTCTTATACCTCCTGAAACACCCTTAAACGCTTTGAAACGCCTCTAAAACCCCTATGAAACCTCCGTATAATTCACCTGAGAGCCTCTGAAGCCCCCTAAAACTCCCATGAAACCTCCAAAAATGCATTGGAACGCCATGAAACGCTTTGAAAGGCCTCTGAAATTCTTATGTAACCTCCGTCTTGAAACGCCTTGAAACGCATTGAAATGCTTTGAAGCGCCTCTAAAACCCCTATGAATTCTCCGTCAAATTCACCCGCGTCCCTCTGAAGGCACCCTGTGAAACTCCCATGAAGTTCACCTGAGAGCATATGAGCCCTCCGAAACCTTCTGAAACGCCCTAAGACGCCTGCAAATCCCTCTGGCCCGCCTCCCTTTACATCTGAAAGCCTTGACTCCCTCTCCTTTGCATCGGCAAGCCACTTGCCCTTCTCAAACTTCTTGGCAACCTTGAAATCCATTTAGGTAATGAACTGAATCCATTTTGGTAAAATATTTATTGAGGCAGTCCCAAATCGTTACTTAAATAGAGGTTCGGGTTCACTGGTGTACTTCTATTTCAAAGTAACTTATATACAACCACAACTTGAGCTGCCGTAACTCTTATATGAGATGCGTATTGCTAGGGGGTTTTAGGTGGCTACAGAGGATTCTTAAGCGGTTTTGAGGGCTTCTCAGACAAGTTTCAGGAGGTTTCAGGGGGTTTCCCAGGGGCGCTTTTGTTGGTTAGAGGGGGTTCCAATGTGTTTCAGGGCAGAAGCATAACTGGGAGTATCATGGCGTTCTCGGAAGCGTTCCAGAAGCACTACTGGAGGTCAGCGTAAATTAAGGAACTTTAAAGCAGTTTAAGGGATGAAACAGGAGCGGTCTAAGGAATTTCATAGGATTTACAGAGGTCTGAGTGAGAATCAGGAAGTTTTCAGAGGCATTTCAAAAGGGTTACAGGCATTTTCAACGGGATTCAAGGGCCTTACAGGGAGATGCAGAGGGTTTTCATGGGCGTTAAAATAAGTGAACGTCCCTGAAGCTCCGTTAAACAAACCCACCGCCCCTGAAGTCCCTTGTCTGGGATGGGAATCATGATGGCAATGAGTTTAATTCTCTTGCTACTATCTCAGTTCGGAACCATGCAATCAAACATAGTGTATGGAGGAATTTTCCCTTCTAATATAACACGCCCATTAACTAGCATACCAAAGCCGTGAGAAAGTCATATAAAGGCAGCACTCCACACGGTGAATGTAAATTACACTCTCTCCGTGGAGAACCGTTTTCGTAGCTTTCTCACGAGTTTTGTATACGTGTGCGACTCTCACTCTGCCGTTCTAAGCACAATTGTCCCATGTTATATGGGATTTCCATGCGTAGAACGGCAGTACTGTTCTCGGTAGAGTTTTAGACAAAACTACAAGGTAACAGTCCTTCACGCACTATATTTGATAGCATTTCTAAATGAGTGTTCCCATCCTTGCCCCTGAAACTCTCTGAAATGCCTTCGAAAAGCCTTTACAATCCCGTGTAACCTCATGGTACGACCCTGAAACATCCTTAACGCTTTCTAAACCTACTGAAAATTTTCTGAAGCACCTTGAAATGCTTGTGAAAATTCAATTTAACATCCCTGAAACCCTCCGAGACCAACCCTTCCCCAAATGCACTTGGAACCCCTGTAACAGCTCTGAACTCTTTAAAAGTTCTCTAAAACTATTTCAACCCTTTCCAAAACCTCCAGAAATCCGCTCAGATTCACCATAACTTTCCTTAAACCTCAGAAACTCCCCAAGCCACTCCTGAAACCTGCGGAGTCGACATGTAACATTTGTGAAATCCGGTGAAAATCCTCACAATCTTTCAAAACGTTGTCCCCTACTACGTTCTGGTGTTCGACGTTATAGCATTCGACATTTTGGCAATCGACGTTTTGGAAAATCGACGTTTTGTCCCTGAACCAATCCTGAGAAACCCTCGAAAATGGCCCTCAATCTTCCCTAAACGCCCCAGAAACCCTCTGAAAGCTCTCCGAAAGCCCCGTCCCTGTAACTCCCCTGAAACCATATGAAACCCCCTATCCAGCGTGAACATTTTTGTTGGTCAGTGCACTGCACTGTTCGGCGTGTGAAGAGCCGATGTGTGTTTGATGGCGCGCGTCCTAGAAGGTTAAGTAAAGGCTTTCTGAATATAGTAAACAACCTCATGTAAAAAGTCACTGTGGACTTATAAGTTTGGTAGACATGTTGGTTCACATGAAGAGGCATGTTGGCCAGATGAACATCACGGATGCGATCCAGTCGAACGTCGTCTGTTCCAACTCTTTCTATATTGTTTCCTGAGCATCACCATATCAGAGTTCTACAAAGAGATTCCTTTTGTGGTCTTCAGAGACCGCAGAGGTCAAGCTTCTTCGAAAGATTCCATGATGAAGGCCGTTGTAGTTTCAACGGCATCATCCAAATCATCCGAATCCTGAAGTTTGCGATGTAACATTGAGTTGTTCGAAAAAAAAAGCAGCGATAGTCAGATAAATATTCCTCATCTGACACATGATATTTGGTCATCTCGTGACTACAGTTATAACTCTACCAGAGCAAAGCGTTATGTCTAACATTTTCTCTCTAGTAGATACCATGAAGGTTGGGCAGTTGTCTGTGTTAAGTAATCCAATTGTTACGGGAGGCGTTACGAACATCGGCACCGCATCAGAAATAATCCACAGGGATGCGCAGCAGATCTAACGCAGCGCTTGTCACCCGACGGCTCTGTCAGACTGACGGTGTTGGTAGACACAACAAAGCAGAACGAAATAATATGTGCAGAATGTGGTGATGAAATTGTGCTGCAAAAGTTTATGTTAGAAATTGATTGTTATTACGTAAAAAATACTATCCAAAGTATTCCTAACGTATCCCAAATGAACTAAATCTAGTCTAATAAGTGAGTTGGACATGTAATACTATTCCTAAATATTATAAAACAGTGAATTCTTAAACATACATTTTAGGTTAAAATCCATGCACAATTTACTTTAATTTCTACATCTTTAATACATTAAAATTGAACTAGAACTTAAATTATAACTTGCGAACACAAACCTGTAAGTAATCAAATGATCAATTATATGACTTAAGACTAAGATGTTGAAATCAACTTAAAACTAGGTTGCCAGACTAGACTCATCGCAGGACGGTAGCTAGGACGTAGACTAGGAAGACTGGAGTCACTGAATTGTGAGTATTGCGTAACTAACTGTGGACCTTGCGATGACTCAAATCAAATTTATGTTTTAGCTTTAAAGCATTTGCCAATAAAACTACTTGGATTCGCTACAAAGACATCGACCAATATTCTACGTTCCGTGCCGCGCCTACATTGTACTACTTAAGTATTGCATCGAACTAGAGTCTCTCAAGTTAATGTTTGAACTGTCCCTGATGATATGGTGAGCATTAGCATCCGCAACAATTACCGGAAGGCCTTTTGAAGTGCAGTGTCCGATGACTTTCTTGAAAGCATCCGTAGGGGATGATTCATCATGCGGTTAATAAATCGAACAATAGACGTATTTCCTGTTGAGATTTCCCACAGATATATGAATTGTAATAGCTCATACATTTCTGGTGGTTAGTTCAGATATGAGTGAAGCAAAGATTGCGTTGTTGACAAGCACACATGCTCGAGGCATGACACGCAAGTTTGCCATTTCAGTAGTCAACACCAGTTTCACAAGGTTTCCTAGATAGAAATTACCCTTACGAAAGTAAGGTTCTTGGACTAAAGCCACTTGGCTGCACCTATGCAAAATGGTCTGCAAAGATTGTTCGTTGTTGTTCTTATATGCTACCCAAACAAGGCAAGATTAAATTCTTTACAGTCACAGTACAAAACATAACAGCTGCAATAAAACCAGATCGATATCGGTTGGAAAGCGCCAATTGCGAGGATGCACAGAATACACTGTGTAAATCTCATAATGCGAAACCATATAGGTTAAAATTTAAACTAATCAATGTCATCTTCGTAATCCCGCTCTTATTCAGACTCAAGTTTGAGACTAAAGAATGGCAGGCCATAGGAAATACACGGTAATGTGTGATAGCTGGAAAAGCAGTTGTGCTTATTTTTACATTGATGAAGATGTGTTTTCATTGTATTCTTCTCAGGTGAGATAGGTGAGATGCATAGATGCTACATCTTTGAAGAATTATTCAATAGTTGCCTTTATCGTGGACTTGAAAACTCGCTGAAGTTATCCACATGTCACTTCTTGGCATTTCATTTCTAAATTCCCAACTCGGCTGAACCGAAAAGTCGTGACAAGAAATAAAATATTCATCTTCTTTTGCAATGTTATTCAACATTGATTCATTCGGAAAATATTTGCCTCTATTGGTCACAGTTGGATTCCGTTTTTCCCACCCAGGCTGGGACGACTTTCCTCCAGCTCTGTATGTAATTCGGTGCGGTGGTCCCAGCGGCGTGCGACGACGAACAACTCGGGCTGAAGTCTACTTAACCGAGAACCGCACGGGTTTATCCTGTTGTCAGCGCAGCGCAGCGCGGCCGGCGACTGAGGCCATTAATCTTCCCTCCATCGCGGAGGAATTCCGGTCTTTGGTCTCCGATGGCCCGTTCGGTGGTGACGCTTTGTTTTTAGCACATCACGTTACTCTTGATGGTTTGGCTTTACAACTTGCAGACAGCAAACGTAAAATAAAGAATTTCCATTGCTTTTCCACCGCTTATTTTTTTCCTTTTCTGACCACTTTGTCACTCAACCAAGCGCGAGCGTGGAAAAATAAATTAAATCAAGCACCCGATTGTATTTTCAACTGCTCGGTGTTGTCGGAATGTGCTAAAAGTCAAATTTTCCATCGGCTGAGAGGTCGCTGCTACTCGGTGTTCCGACTTGTTTGGAAAGAATTTCAAATCCAGAAAAGACTAAGATATGAACTTGTCAACGAAGCGGAAATCTAAATACCGCAACGGAAGACGGGAGAGAAATTCTCTCACATTTGCCCAAACGCCGACCGAAAAAAGACGAAAGCATTTATTTCGTTTAAAGTCATTTGTGAAGACGAACGAAAACAAAAATTAAAACATAAACGATTCGCCATGTGTGGCACGTGTTAGTACCGCAGGGTTAAAAAATGCCGAGCGAACGATTGCCAGGTCCTTTCGTTTGTAACAAAATAAAAAAATGGTAAAGCAACGCCAACGCTCGGATTATAAAATAAGCCATGATTATCTGATTATTGAAATGTTTCATGAAATTGTGAATAAAATAATCCAAGATTGCCTTGGCGATCGCGACGTTCAATCAGGATAATAGGGGGACTAGACCGGCCCACATTTTTGTATGGAGCGAAAAAAAAATTTCAAAATTCACGGTTCACCCTCTAGAATCGTGCCTTTGGATGAGATGAACAATCTGTGAAAGATTCAGCTCAATCGGTTTAAAACTGATCTGGCGCAAATGAGTTGAAAGTTTGTATGGGATGTTCAGTCCAAATATATGGGAAATTGGATGACCTCCAGTTTCTCATACAGCACGCTGGTTTGGCGAGTTCGATTTGACTCAAAATTGAAAGAATAGCAGTTGATACCCTATTGAACAACTTTGTAGAAGACCACACACTAAGATTCAGATGTTCCAGCTCAGTAATTTTTTCACTGAGTTCAGTATTTTTTCCATCTTTTTACTGAGTTTTCAACAGCAGATTTATTTCGGTACACTCGGTAATCGTATTTACCGTTCACCAGTAACGATATTTACCGTACTTCAGTAACTTTTGACAGTTTGTGAGCTGAGCTCGGTAACTCATTTACAGAATATCCGCAAAATAAATAACCGAGCGTACCGAGTTAAATCTGCTGTTGAGAACTCAGTAAAAAGATGGGAAAAATACCGAGCTGATCTTAGTGTGCATATCATGATAAAACTTAATTCAGTTGCGGTTTTAGCCAACGAAACCAGTTCCCCCGTTTACTCTCGGTTGTTACATGCAGCACGTGTTTGCCGTTCGAAATTTGCCCACTACATCATAGCCGGCTATGTTGTCCTTCATTTCCATAGGGCACTGCGGCACTGCATGAAAGTCTCTCCTTCTCTTTCACTCTTACAGAAATTTTGTAAACAACAAGGCCAAGAAACGTCAAAATCCCATACAAAATCAAAACAATGCAGTGCCCTATTGCTCACGCATGTGGATGAGTATCAAGGCAATGTAGAATTACATAGCTGCCTATGATGTAGCGTGCAAGCTACGGCTGACCAACACGTGCTGTATATAACAAGCGAGAGTAAACGAGGGAAGATGTCCTCATCCGGGTTTCTTTGGCTAAAACCGCAACTAAATTATGTTTTATCATGATATGGTCTTCTACAAAGTTGTTCATTAGGGTATCAATTGCTATTCTTTCAATTCTGAGCCAAATCGAACTCGCCAAACCAGCGTGCTGTATGAGAGACTGGAGGTCATCCAATTTCCCATATATTTGGACTGAACATCCCATACAAACCTTCAACTTATTTGCACCAGCTAAGTTTTCAACCAATTGAGCTGAATCTTTCACAGATTGTTCTTCTCATCCAAAGGCACAATTCTGGAGGGAATTTTTCCACATATTTGTACTTGGGCCAGTCTAAGGGGGATTCACTAAGCGTAAACTAATTAAACTGATTAAACGTCGCGATCACCAAGGCAATCTTTGATTATTTAATTCGCAATAGGGCACTGCATGAAATTCTCGCCTTCTTTTTCACTCCTACAGAAATTTTGTAAACAACAAGGCCAAGAAACGTCAAAATCCCATACAAAATCAAAACAGTGCGGTGCCCTATATCATAAAACATTAAGCAGAAAATCATGGCTTACGCAGCAATTTAATCTGTTTAGTGAGAACCCCTAATATTCAGCAGTTAACGCTAATGAGTTTGTGGGAAGTTATCAGGGAAGGACCAAATCTTCACCGAATGGCAAATCCTCCAGAAATACCGTGAATACCAGATCCCAACGCATCACATGTTCATCGACTTCAAAGTAGACCTGTGCGCTGACTATATTTTGCTCGGCGGCGGCAGCATGAGGGCCATTTTTGACCGGCGGCGGCGTCACGCCGGTGGCAGCTTTCGGCGGCGGCGTGAATCGGAGTGACCAAAATTTGACCATAACTTCAACATTGGCAAAGCGAAGAAGTTGTCTTACGCTCTAGAATGTAGTCTGAGCTATTTCATGACCATTGATGGTCATGTTTTACGTTAGAATGAATACCTTTTATATTTCTGTTCGGGTGCATCACTGCGTGATTAGACCTGTTGCGATTTTTTTTTACTTTTTCTTTTATTTGGAAGGCTCAGGCGCCACATCCCAAGAAACAGAACTAGTTCAATAACAGTTTCCTAAACTGAAATTTGCTCAAGAGAAGAATCTTCGAGTCAATTCCAGGAGGAATCCCCGAAGGAAGTCCAGGAGAAATCCCTGAAAGAGGTCCAGCAGTAATACCCGACGGGATTCCTAGAAGAATTCCTGAAGCAATTCCTGGAAAAATCTTCAACGAAATGAAAGAAGAAATTCCTGCCGGAATCCCAGGGGGAACCCCGAAAAGGATTCTGGGAGGAATCTCCGAAGGATTTCCAAGCGGAATACTCTAAGGATTTCCAAAGGAAACCCAGGAAGAATCCCTGATGAAATTTCTAGGAGAAATCACTGAAGCAATTCCAGAAGGAAATCCCAAAGGAATTCCAAAAGGACTCCTGAAGGAATTCCATGAGGAATCACTAAAGCAAATCCAGGAAGACTCTGAAGGAATTCTAAGAGGAATCATCAAAGAAATTCCAGAAGGAACTTCCGAAGAATTTTCTGGAGAAATCCATGTTAGAATATCAGGAGAAAATCCTGAAAGAATTTCAGGAGGAATTCATGAAAGATGTCTAGGAGGAATACCCGAAGGAATTCCAAAAGGAATCCCCAAAGGAACTCCATGAGACATTCCAGAATGAATTCTAGGAGGAATCCCCAAAGGAAATCCAAGAGGAATCCCTGAATGAAGTGCAGGAGAAATCCCTGGAGGAATTCCAGGTGGAATCTCTGAAAGACTTCTCAAAGGAACCACCAAACAAATTTGACGGAATATTAGAAGGAATCCCCAAAAGAATTTCAGGAAGAATCCTCGAAGGAAGTCTAGGAGGAAACCACGAAAGAAAATCTAGGGAGAATCTCCGAAAGAATTCCAGAAAAAGCCAGGAGGAATCCTCGAAGGAAGTCCAGGGGGGACCCCTGAAGGAAGTCTAGGAGGAATCCCCGAAGAAATTACAGGAGAAATCCCTGAAGGGATTCCAGGGGGATGCTCGAAGAAATTCCGGTAAGAATATCCACAGGACTTCCAGGCGGAATCCTCTAAGGAATTTCAGCGGATCTTTCCGGGTAGGGGGAAGAATTTGCAGTATGTATTCTCTAAAGAATTCCAAAAGGAAATCCTTGAGGAATTCTTGTAGAAACTCCTTGAAAGGTATCCTGGAATATCCTGGAGATTTTCGTAAATATCATCCTAAGGGAATTATTGAAGAGCCTCCTACAAGATTCCCTGAAGGAACTCCTGTAGGAATTCCTGAATGAGCTTCTGGACAAATCTCTGATGTAACTCCTGAAAGCATCCGTGAGTCTTCCTGAAAAAAATCTCAATCTCAATTTACGCTCTGAAAGAATCGCAGGAGCGATCCCTGGAAGAACTTCTGGAAGAATTCCGGAAGGACCTTCTCGAACAATCCCCTAAGGATATCCTGAAGAACACTTGGAAGGAACTCTTATACAGGAATCGCTGAATAAACTTCTGGAGTAATCCCTGACTTCTCCTGAATCTTCGTATAAGATTCTCTGAAGGAACTTCTGTAGGAATCCCTGAAGAAATTCAGCAGGAATCTCTGAAGAAACATCTGCAAGAATCCCTGAAACTCCAGGAGGAATCTCTGATGGAAATCCTGGAAAGAACTGCTGTAGGAATATCTAATGGTACTTCAGAAGGAATCCCTGCAAGAACTCCTAGACTAGACCTTCTATAGGAATTCCTGAAGAAACTTCTCACGGGATTCTTGATGGATCTTCGGGTGGCATTTATGAATTCTCCTGAAAGAATATTAAAAGGGACTTCTGGAAGGATACTTTAACGAACTTCGTTTAGGGAACTTCTGAAGGAATTCCTAATGAACACATGGAGGCATCGCTGAATCCTCCTAGAGCTATTAGGGAGACCTCCTGAAAGAATCTCTGCAAATTTTTCGGGAGGCATCTCGAAGTAACTCCAAGAGGAATCCCCGAAGGAATTTAAGAAGAGATTCTTGAACAATTTCCAGAAATTTCTGATGGATCTCCTGAAAGAATCTCTGAAGAAACTCCTGGACTAGATTCTAGAGATAGTCCTGTAGGAATTCATGAAGGAACTTCTGAAGCAATCCATGAAGGAACTCTCAGACTAATCTCTGAAGGACCTCCTATGAAAATTTCTGAAGGATCTTCTGGATGAATCTCTGATGTATCTCTAGCAGGGTACGAAAAACGGATCACGCCGAAAAACAAACGCTTTGTCCTAAGCGGTGCATGTCGGTAACAAAGGCGCTCCGCAACAAACGCATGTCATGCGATGAGAGCAATAAAACAAATATCGCTTGCCGTGCGTGTGCCGATATTTCGGCTTTTCTGCTGAAATTACCGACTCACATCATCGAATTCATGAGCATTTGGACGAATTAAGACTCTTGCCATCCTCAGAGTCGAGTTTCAGTTGTAAAACAATGCGAAAATCACGATGTGAATACAACGAGACAAATATTCCTACCGTTTTTGTTGTGAACAAACTCGGAAGCGATTTTGTCATTATCTGCTAACGAAAAAACAAAGCGTTGTTGCCGTGCCTTCTTTGTTGCCTATTTTTCGCTTGCGGTGCCATATTCTGCGTACACTGATCTCTAGTAGGCATCCCTGAATTCTCCTGAAATAATTTTTGAAGGTACATATTCCTGTCGAGATCTTCATCCTGGAGGCATTCCTGAAGAGGAATCCCAGGAGGATCTGCAGAAGGCATCACTAAATCCTTCTGGATTCTCTCTAGAAGCGTCTGGATAGATGCGAATGTGTGTTCTAAGAGTTGAGAAATCAATTATTGTAATCGAACTCTTATGATAGTGATCATGAGATTTGATTATCTCAACTTTATATAGAATTAATTTTATTCGTGCACTGATCACCGGCGCGAAAAATGAAAATCGGCGGCGTGGCGTGGCGGCGCAGAGGTCTACTTTAAAGCGGCATATGACAGTATCGACCGCGCAGAGCTATGGACAATCATGGACAAAAACGGCTTTCCTGGAAGCTGACTAGACTGATTAAAAGCAACGACGGACGGTGTGCAAAACAGCGTAAGTGTTCCGGACAAACTATTCAGTTCATCCGAATCTCGCCAGGGATTGCGTCAAGATTCTCATGCCTACTCTTCAGCACCACTCTGGAAAGTGTGATGCTAAACAACCGGGGTACGATTTTCACTAGGTTCGAAGGTTACCGGATGGAGCGTGACTTGGCGAGCATTATGGGTGTGACTGAGGATGGAGAGCGGAAGCCACAAACCGAGTATTGTGGCTTACAATTGTTGTTGATTGTCTTCCCAAGCAACACGGCTTGTTTTAAAGCCAGTACCAGCAACATCAGTGCAATTTATTCACTGTTCAAATTAAGGACAACAGAACACAATTGCTTCTTCTTTGAAACGCAAAAAGCGCAAATTTTAAATCGTTATGCAACTTGAGCTAGGGGGAATGATAAAAAAAAAATGAAAAAAATATATTCGGACTCGAACCATGGACACCAGGAGTATTAACCACTCACCTTACATACTACACCAGAAGCTCTGTGAAAGATTTGCTGCTCAATGCACCATAAAAGTTACTGAAGTTACGCGTTACTTCATTGTACCGTCTTTGCCACAAGTTAGAAAGCTGCCAAAATGAAAAGACGCGCAAGTTTTCCGCAACACATTTGGAACCTAATCTGAACAAACAAACCATAGTAAGATGTTTCATGTGTGTTACATAGCACATTTAATGCAAGCTGACTGTATTACCACTTGTGAAGAGCATGTAAGCTCCGCCTCCATAAATCGATGTTAAATACGATGTTATTTGCAATTCCTAAGAAACAAAGCTGCAACTTGTTAATAGGTTTCGACTGGATGGTTGTTGATTTTCATGGAAAATTTCGGCTTGCAGTCTAACAAATTGTTAGACTGCAAGCCGAAATTTTCCATGAAAATCAAAGCTGCAACTTAACGATATTCGGAGTTTAAATGCAACTCAACTGACAAGATGGAAGTTCCGTGCGCTTTTATTGCAACTCTTTAAGACCAAAGCATAAAAAAACACATTTTGGATGATGTTGCAGGTGCTGCTTGTGTTGTCTTAAATATCTTTAACTAGCAGTCCCGACAAACGTCGTACTGCCTGCCTACTCTGTTTTTTGACATCCGGTTCCATGAAGAAATGCCCCTCAAAACGGAATTTCGGATTTTCCCGTTTTTCTTGCCTTCCCGATCACTTTTCCTAATTATTTTTTCGTACGATCACGTCGGAGCCCTGGCGGAATGCAACAATGAAAAAGTCATGGCGATCTGTTGACCCGTTCCCGAGCCTATTCGTGACATACAAACACCATTCCATTTTTATTTATATAGATGTGATGTTGAGCAAATGAAATCAAGTAGGCGCAGTTGAGAACCGCTGCAACACATCAAAGCCACCCCGCGCTGGGAACTTTTACTACCTTGTGGAAAATTAAACTCCCACAAAATGTGCCGCCATTTAGTTTACCGTTTGGAAAACAGTCGATTCAAGAAACCGCCAAATGATCACATCGTGGTTGAACAGATTAACTAGCATAAAAATTGTTAAAACAAACAAACAATCGGTCAAATAAATAGTCCATAACCGCCCGGCTTGGCGGGATCAACCGCGGCCAACAGCCGCGCCGGTACCTTAGCTTGAAAGCGCGGCCATAATTACGAAAAGCGTGGATCCACACCATAAACCTTGCGTGCGTGTTGCGATGCTTCTATCTATGTAGTTCTGATGGCGGCCACATTTTACGGCGGTTCGGGTTTCTCCCGGCAGACCCGGATTCCCGACCATGCCTAGCCGTATGCATGCGATGCGCGGTGCTCATCGCCGAACGTAAATGTCTTAACAAAAAAAAACCACCCAATGCGAAACCTATAAAAATTGGCCACCTAGTTTTCTTTTACGAGTTCACTGACAATGATGTGGTAATTTTTGTAAATAAACACGTGGCGTTCTTTTTTGTGTGCGGTAGATGCACGATATTTCGAATACGCGTTCATAATAAGTAGTTACCAATTTTGATAACTTTCAACACTTTCAAGATTTGGGACACTAATTATGATTATCATCATTTGTTTGTGGTTTGTTTGGGATAGGCAACTTTTTTTCTCTCACAAAAAAGTTCAACATGCTGTCATTTTTTCGCAAAGCTAGAACTATTCTAGTAGAACACTATTTTTTAGACAACTAATTTTTGAACTGTCATATCTTAAAAACCGTGAATCGAAATGAATAAAATTTGTACGTTTATCAACAATAAATCGATACTTGATGCGACGTTATAATAATATTTTCACACGACGAATAAAGTTTTACCGATTTAAAATTTTTGCCCATATGGAGGTAAATAAGACAAATTTACAATACAACACAAAAATTACTAAATATGTTCTACCTTTAATTGAAGTGGGCTCTACTAGTCTTAGTATAGATATCTTGAGAACAGAAGTAGTAAATATTTGGATATACAAATTAATATTTAATGACTTTGATGTAAAAAATTGGCAATTTTTCGAAAAAGATCCAAAAAATGTCAACCCACCATAATTTTTTTCAACGTTCATAAAGTACCTATGTTTAAAAGATTGTGAAGCATATTGCTGATATACGCACAAAATTTCTTTCAATTCGGTTCACTGGTTTCTGAGATATGATAGTTCCAAAATAAGTTGTTTAAAAAATAAAATTTTTAATGCACTCTATGAAAAGTTACTGCATGTTGAACTTTTTTGATAGAGAAAAAAAGTTGCTTATCCCAAACATTTTGGCCCCCCCTGTATAATAGGTTGGCAAACAGTCAAAATTTGAGAAATTTTGATACACTCTATAAGAAGCTACAGCATATTGAACTTTTTTGTTAGGGAAAAAAAGTTGCCTATCCTGAACATTTTGGCCACCCCCTGTATGTGAAGGAATCTGTTGGAAAATCCCAATAGAAATCCCTGAAGAAACTTCTGAAGGAACTTCTGAAGGAATCCCAGTGGGCATTTCTAGAGGATTTCCTGAAAGAACGTTTGGAGAAATGTGCGGAGAATGCCTCTTGTGATTTATTAATAGATATCTCCAAATCACTTGAGAATTTCTTTTGGAAGACCAGTAGAAATTCCTACAGGGATTCTTTCATATATGTCTATCAGGATTTCTTTGGGATTTTTTTCTGGAGTTTCTTAAACAATTTCAGCTGGAATTTCTTCAGTAATTGCTCCTAGTATTCCTGGAGGATTTCCAGCAGAATTTCTCTGAAGAATCCCAGTATCATTCCTGAAGCAATCCCAGCAAGAATTCTTAAAAGAATCTCAAGAATTTTTAACGGGAATTACTGAGTAAATTGTTTGAAAAATTTGTGGAGGAATCCTTATAGACATCCAGCAGGAAGTTTTGAACAAATTTCTAGAGGATCACAGCATGAATTTAGTAGGAAACTGAAACTGCATAATTTATGCCAACAATACTTTCAGCAGATTCCATCTAAAATTCCTCCCATTATTCCTCCATGAATTTCTTTTAGATTTCCCGGTGGAATCTATTTGTGATTTCTATGTTGAGATGTAGGCTTTGTTCCACTTGAAGCGTTATTCCAGTAAAAAAAAAAGATGTAAGTGTATTCCATCACAAAGAACAACCCAACAAATATTTTTGCTGTACAAAAGAAGAACAAACCAACAAATCTATTATTCAGCTGGTGCTGTTACTTGAGAACTTCGCAGAACACACGAAAATTTCCAAAAATCCCAAAATAAAACTATTTGGGAGGTGATTCACAAAAAATGACAAAACACTTAACCCGTTGATGGCTAAGGTGTCTCACAATTGTTATCTTGTTATCAACAATCAAGTTCCAATAAAATAAACATTATTTCGCGAAAAAAAAATGGAAGTCTATGGTGTAGTTCAAAAAAATAAAAACTTCAATGTTGGTCCCCAACATCCGATATTTTTTGCAAACTCTGTTTCAGCGCAACTTTCATACTATGTATCTTTGTATTCTGATCCGTTTATATACAATGGATCATCATTTAGTGAAAGAGAGGATTACTACTCGAGAGGGATAAGAAAACTAGACTGTCAGATGACGTCTTGGTTTACTAGAGATAACTGAGTGCATCAACAAGCATATTCCTCTCTGAATCTGTATTTTTCTCTTATTCTCCAGCTCTCATTAGCTGTAACTCACGCTTGAGGAAGTTCTCCTCTAGAAACCCCAGGAGAAATCCTTGAAAGTCACAAAGAAATCCCGTTCAGAGTCTCTCATAGATTCCTAAAAAAAAAAATCACGGAACAAATTCCGATGGGGTTCCCTGGTAGAAAAATTGAAAAAATCCCGGTTGAATCATAGGAGAAATCCCTTGAGGAATGTAAAAAAAAAACGAGAAAAATCTTTGAAGAGACCACAGAAAGAATCTTGACATAAATACATGAAAGACTTCCGCAAGATTTCTTAAAGGAATCTTTGAACTAATACAAGAAGGAATTCCTGAAGCAATCCTAGAAGAAACTTCTAAAGGAATTCTTTACAATCTCCCAGAAGAAATCTTTGAAGCAATTTCAACAGTAATCCCTGAAGGAATGCCGACTAGAACATTCATCAGAGAAAGATTTTCTTAAACAATCCCGACAGAAACCCAGAATGAATTGTTTCCGACAAAATGCTATAAAAAGCCTCAACAGCATATTCTACATCTGGATTTCTTAAAACAGATTGCCAATTAGTTCTATTAAGTTGGAGTCTAATATTTTCATAATTGGCTTTACTATAATCATAGACATCCTCATAGTCACAATTATTTGAGTTAACGTTCATATGGATAAAAACGGAATACTTGATAGCGGTATGAAACACCTAGTTCGTTTTTCCATAATGGAAGGGGAGCTTCTTCCACACAGAAGTCCTCAAGGATGTTAGTTGATAAAAAGTCTAGATATAGATTTTGCTGATTTTTCACATGATTAATTTGGTTTAAACCTAAACAAGCAGTTTTTTCGAAGATCAACTGTAGCGTTTTATTTTCACCTACAACTGGTAATAAAATACATTCATTTTCAGAATCAGATATGAAATCAACGACACGTTGATTGAAGTCGCCATGTACTTTGAACTCCGGAGGAAATTGTGAAATAATTTCTTCAGCAGCTTGGAAGAACATTTCATATGTTGATTTACAAGCTTGATCAGGTGGGAAATAAACCGAAGCAAAAATATGAGTTTCGCCGGCGATTTGTGCTTTAGCCCAAACTTGTTCGAATTCTTTAAACTTAGTAGAATCAACAAGCTCTGAGTTGAATTTTGAGGAAATTGCAACGAGAACACCGTCACCAGACATTCTTTGGGTAAGAGTTAAATCTCGATCGTCTCTATAAACATTAAAATCGTTACCAAAAATTCTTCACTTTTAACGCTATAATTCCAACTGGTTTCAGTACCCAAAACAACCGAGAAGGAAGAACTCAAAATTTGTTTGTGAATTTCATTTACTTTTTTTGCGCTTTTCGTGCGACTGAAATTCTGGCAATAAACCAAAATTTCAATGGCACTTGTTTTTGAAGTAATTTTTGGCAATTCGTTCGTTTGTACAATATCGCTTAAAATTAATGATCTATTACCAGGCGTTTCTGGGTCGTCTGCTTCTTCCTCGGTAGATTGTGTCAAATTGGGTAAACAAGAATTGCATCCTCTATCCTCAGATTGCGTCGATTCAGCTAAAAACCCGGCTGCTGACAGGAGCACGATATATGTATCGATACGATATATGTATATATCAATCGATCTCGATTGATAGATACCTACACTGTGGTGCATAATCGATCGAACAAACGCCGATTTTCATACAAAATGGCCAGATTTGAGATGCTTTCAAAAAGTGCAAAAGTGATCGGACAGCGGTACGCGTGTAATATACCCGTTTGTTTTGTTGTATTGCTTCATGCCGCTGTTTTATGGTTTTATGAGGCAGTGGCATAATTCTATGACTCAGCGGTATGGTTTCATGACTTGTGGTCATGTTATCATGAAGAAGCGACATATTTTATGATTGTTATAACTTTTTCGTCATGTTTTGGGTTTCGGATTTTTAGCCGTTCATAAACATACAAATAGACATACATTCAAACATATAAACATACAAGCATATAAACATCCAAACATTGACATATGTAACATTGTCTTTTGGATGTATTGGTCAACAATTCTGCCGAAGACATGCACTATACATTATTATTATTATTTTATTTCTTTTATCTATATTAAAAAGATTTTTAGCCCTAGGCTTGTTCTTCTCGGGTCCCACTTTTTATTTCCCTTCCAAAGGAAAAACTCACATTTTGAGAGTTTATCGGCATTGAGATTCGATCCCAGGTCACATGCTTTAACCATCACTCCAGGTCCGCTTCACTATAAATTATTAATCATTGTCAAGATTCCAGGGAAATACGTTTCTTTCGCATTGGAAATCAAGCTCACAGATCGTGACAATATGCAATCTCTTTGCAGCATCGTTTACGCCACCTAGTGAACCAGTCACAAACTATGATGTCCACTATGAACATGGTATGGGGATGTGAAGAACATCTTCTCTGAAAAAGGAATTCTAAATTCCAAAATTTTCGAGGCATTTGATCTATAAAATAGGACGCCGGACGGATATGGGTTAATATTTATCAAATAAGGTAATAGTTTGTTCGGCAAACTTGCCAACAATACATTTTTCTTCAACTTTGAAGGAGACACCAAAACTCTAGCTTCAAGGTGAATTTCTATCGGGCTTTTTGGAAGATTGAAATCACGAAGGAGAAAATTCTAAAAAAGTGTTAAGTATGTAGAACAAATTGAGGCCACAAAAAACGGATTATGGATGTGAACCCCAGTATACAGCATATAGCAGGTTCGTCAGCAGATTATGTCCGGTTGCCATATCCAGGAATTCCTAATCGATCCAAAATTGTTTATAAACAAAGGAAAACACGCTATGTAATGAAAATCGTTTTTATTATTCGAATATGATCCCACTGGTAAAACTCAAAGAAAATAGGTAGAAAAGCGAATAGTGTGAAGCCAAAAATACCTTATCGAACCGTCAAACCCGGTATCCTAATGAACAAGATCAACAAACCTTGACGATTGCCGCATAAGTACAGATAAGTATTGCATTCGTTTCAAACATATTTTTACCAAAGTTTCAAAATATGATGGATGACAGTGCAAACTAGGGCTTCCAATTTTCCCGGGATTCAGCTTCCCGGGAAACGGGAAAAAATATATCCATTTCCCGGGATTTCCCGGGATCCCGGGAAATAAGGAAATTTTATATTTAAGAGAAACATGTATATATTTTAAAGAAAATCGATAATCAGATATCATATTTTTCCATTTTCTATTGTAGACTGTGCACAAATGCAAATTTCACTATAAGATGGTTCATTTTTTCCGTTTAGTTGGTAAAGCACTTGTCTAGCGAATAAGGGTCGTGAGTTCAAATCTCACCTGAGCTGTGGATTTTTTCCCAATTTAACTAATAATTTACCCATCTGTACATATGTACGTTGAGTAATTTGAAATTCATAATCTGCATAGAGGTCATGTGATTCATGAAGCTGGGTTACTCAACCATTGACTCGCAATTTTAAATTGGTCATTCAACACTTGAAAAAATAGACAATAAAAAAAATTCAGGGAAATTCAGGAAACCCGGGATACAAATATTTGGTTCCCGGGATTCGGGAATCCCGGGAAATTTCATTTCCCGGGAAATCCATTCCGGGATTGGAAGCCCTAGTGCAAACAACATTGATTCCTTGAATAAATGAAAATTGTTCCATTTTGGAACATCAGTTTGATAATATTTAGTTAATAAAACAACAGTATAAATAGTTTTCAAATGCGGTATGCGAGATAGACACTACCTCCGATGGGTGGATCAATCTGCTTTGCTGCGGTTGCCAGCATCCGTGCGATGAAATTAAAACAGAAAAAGTGTTGCCGTTCAGGCGATTGTTCACTCTTCGCATCTTTCCCTATTTTCTCTGGTAAAACTTCGACAACAGGGACCATTCCGACGTTCCCAGCCCACTTTTACAATCTAGACATCTGTACAAGTATACCGTAATCTGGGGGTAGTTGATCAGCAGGATGAAGTTGACCACTATGGGTTCCACGTCTTTCAACGGCTGAGGACGCTACAATTCTGTTTCAAAGGAAGAACTTTTGACGTAAATCAATATTGTAAATATATTTTTAGAACTTTTGAAGATTTTTATGCCAATTGTTTCATATTTTATATGACTTTTTAGTTGTGTATTAAAATTCAGTGAAAAGATTGTCTTACGAAAAATCTTTTCTCATCAACGCCTTGTATATCAAATGACTCACAAAAAACTTTTGTTCATTCATGGTAGGCTTATAGAATATAGCTTTGAGTAAAAACTGATGTTAACATACAAGTTTTATTTAAAAATAGACTCAGTGTACCAGTTATGGCCATAGTACCTCAAATTCGCCATAGTTGATTAAATCAAATTTTTCAACCTTTAAAGATGGAAATCAACAAGAAAAATTTCTGTTGTTCACGTTCACGTTCACAAAAATGATTGCAATCCTTCAAATTTTACAATTTGCTTAAATTTTGATAGAAATAAACCATGTTCCTTAAGGTGAACATCAAGAAGTCCCATTGCAATTTTGCATACATACTTTAGAGGCACAAATCTGACGAACGAAGCATCGAACCAAGCCGCACTTGTTAATCCTGGCTTTGCTCACTTGCAAAAAGAGGCTGCTTTTCTAAATCGAGCGCACTTGTTTACGAGTTTTCAAGAGCGGTGCTCATGAAAACGCGAGTAGGGCACCAATTCGGCCATTGTGGCAGCCATATTTGTACTCTCTGATGTTTCTCCTTAACTTTTCGGCCTCTCTGCACCCTATTTTGCCATAGTGTACCAGTTATGGCAAACCCCATAAGGAATGCATGTAAATAGTGCGAAGTGGAACCCAAATTAACAAATGTGTCAATAACTGGTACAGGGTTCCTATCATTGGCACACGCCGTAATAAACACTAAATGTAGTTTTGGCTCCGTTTCTATATTTCAAATTAATAAATCATTTGACATATCGATGACAGTCGTCGGTCTTCTTCTAAGTTTTTGTAGAAATAGTTTTTCTTAGGTATTGTGATAACTGGTACGGGCACCCTAGCATATTTTTGTGAAAGTAAGACGATATTTCTAGAAATAGCCTACCGTTCGTTGGGCGTTTAATGTGGATCGTTCTATAACTTTTACTAAACTTTATTTCATTTTTAACATACAAAATACACCAGTTGTAAGAATTTCTAAAACTTATTCAGATTCAGCATAATCAAATTTAATTTGTTCAATAAATCTGACAAACGAATATATTTGATTGTGAACGTCAAAATATTCGCACATCAGTCACACCGTGCATCTACACTCATTGCACAATTATGGATCACTCAAGGAACAACCATTTCATAATATGAATCGTTTTTCATACAAAAATAACACTTTCATTATTTTTATTTTATATTGTCTTCATTGAAACCCCTTTTTATTGTTTTAAATAAAAATCGGCTTGTAAAATTCATCTTAGGCGGTGAAAATTACTAAAATGTTGGTGAATAATGAAAACCACAATAATGGGTCAAAATTGGCTGTGTAACAATTATGGGTCAATTTGTTGCCTATTATGGGTCACCCACGAGAAATCGGCTCAAAAATAATGTTTTGTCTATTTTTTCAATGAATGATCACTTATTCTCGATAGATCAACTATAGTAGAATCCAAAACTGGTCTCAAACCTCTTAACGAAGCGTGTTTTCACGATTTGAAATCAATTTTTCAAAATTGGGACAAATTCTCCAACACAACCACCGATAAACGCCTAAAAGTATGCAATGCCCATGTACGCAGAACTCTCAATATTATGCTACACAAAAGGTGACCCATAATTGTGTGATTTTCGGTGTTCCTTGGCACAATAATGAGTCACTTAAATTTTGCCTGAAATAAGCTTAAATTAGCTGCAGTCACATGAATTTCTACATTTAGAACGTAAATTATACCTTTGTTCTGGTGACGATACTATTTCGCACTTGAAAATCACTTAATCTCGCTTTTACAGAGCTTACGAAAGAATCGCACGCACTGTCCGATATTCACAATCGAAGCGTTACTTTGACAGCTAGTTTTGCGCCGAACAAAAATATATTGAAAATATGTATGTTTTGATGTATAAGCCCGTGTGCGATACGTATAGTGACACAAAACAAATCAACTTATGTGCGAAAAATAATAATAGCTATCAAAAGCTTGCAATTAATTAGTATTTATCTATTAAAGTGGAAAGTGACTAATAATTGTGTGTGACCCATAATTGTGCAATGAGTGTACCACTTGGTTGTTGTTGTTTATTTTGCATTCGCCGTTTAGTAAATACGGATTTCGTTTCATCTGTGATAAAACGCAAATTTCTGATCATGTCCGCGTTGCAATTACTGAAAGTCTACAAAAGTAAAAGTGAAGATGGTTCTTCTGATGAAGAATTTATCGGTTCGACGACCTTTCCGGTGACCGGTTCCTATCCAGCACTGCCAAGTATGACGCAATTTGCCAAGCGCTGGAATCAGCTGTAGCAGCTGGAGACCACCCCGATGACAAGGATGTGAGTAATGCGGATCTTGTTCTTAGGGTCTGTTCCAATTGGCGAATTGGGTTCTTAAGGGGTATCCAGATTATTTTATAATCGGATTCTCCGCCCAAAAATTAGTCGAAATCCAAAATTTCATAATTTTTGGAGTCCGGGAACTATTTTTAAAATGCATTTAAAGTTTGTATGGGGAAAATTTTTTGTTCGGGTCGAACTGTCACTTTATCGATTGAACTGTCATTCTATCCACGAAAATTAAAACTGTTTGTTAATTTAACCATCAAAACAAAGGCATTGAAATCCAATAAAATCACGTTATACTCAGAAAAATGAGCTCTTTCGATTAGGCTATAGAAAATAGCAATATTTTATTCACTAAACAACCCAATTAAAAATAATTTTCACTTAAACTTGACAGTTTGATAATTATTTCCTTGGGAGAACTGTCAAATTTAAGTAAAAATTTATTTTAATTCGCCAATTGGAACAGACCCTTAATGAAACATGTGAGTCTGTGCTGGGGTGATTTTCGTAAAGTGAAGATGGAAGCTTTTGTGCAGAAGCCGGACAACAGATCGACAGTGAAAACGACTCAGGCGGAAAAGAAGACCTGGAATCCTGAAGCACGATGTTATCATTGATGGATGTGGTTGCAACTTGCAAGAAAAAGTGTGAGCAGATATTTTCTAAGGAAGAACGATTTTGGAAGCAAAATTCGTCGAGCAAAAGAATTTCATGCGGGAACATGTTCATCGCAAGCCGACACAACGCCGACGCCAGAAACGGCTAAAAGATCTCGCCCGATTGGAATATCGGAATGATGGAGATGAAGTCCGCATGGAAGAGATCGTGCTCGCTGTGGACCTGCAGAAGATAAATCTGTTTGTAATATTTGTAGCTAACTGAAATTATTCTAAAGTTGTGTCTCTTGCTACAACAGGTCATCCAGCTGCCTCGTATGGACGGTTTAAAGTCGATCATTTTTGCCCAGCGTATGTTAGCGTTGAACGAAACATTTGCACCAGTCAGCGAGTACACGACATCGTTCCCAGTCATTTCTTGTGTCTGGGACGAATCAACGTCTGGAAGATCCGCGGGTGATATCACAAGCTGTTTCAGCAAGGTCCTACTTTGGTTAAACGAGATCGAGAAGGTTACTTTCTGACTGGACAACTGTTCCAGTTAGAACAAGAATTGGAATTTATTTCTATGTTTCATCCTGCTAAATACCGACACTACTGGAGTAAAGGAAATTGTCCTTAAGTATTTCGAATCTGGCCATATATTTATGGCCGCTGATAGTTTTCACGCGGCAGTAGAGAGAGGCATGCGTCATGGACATGGACCACCAGTAACAACGTTTCCTGAATTCAAAAATGTAGTCCAAAGAGCGACGAAAAATGTGGTAGCGATCGATTTGGCACCCGATGATTTTTTTGAGATGAAAATGACCGTTTCCCAATACACACTGACGCACTGTAAGCCTCGCCCGTACATAGAGCATATGCGTAAAATTGTATTCAACAAGGGCAGTTACGATATAAGCTACAGTAGTACGTGTAGTAGGCTAAGAAAGTTGTATAAATCAGAGTAGGCACCTATGATATTAGAAATCAATAAATGTCACTTTTAAGCCTGAGCTCCAAGAAGCAACAAGTGGTTTAATCATTTCTACACTGGCGACGAAGGTGAAGGACGTTCAGCATTCGGCGGAAGGATTCAGCAGCAACGATATCATCGTGAGTAGAAGTTTGGCCACCGGCCGGAGTATTCAAGGGCACCGATTTCATAAGGAAGTGAATACGGACGAGAACCAACTAAAAGTCAGCGCTGTAGCAGAATGGCATCGGTAATTATAAAAATTTCTATTTTTTGGTGAAAATTTGACAGTGATTTTTTTAACTGAATGAATTGAATCGTTTTGTCTAAAACCGACCTGTGCCAAAGGGAAGGTCTGTTCCAGTCTGGCCAGGGGAAATCTCAGTCATAGAGAATTTTTGTTCTAGTCTGTCTGAGTAAGGACCATGAACAAAGAGAGAAATTCTATACTGTTCTGGAAAAATCCTGATACACAGGGATTCTAGGACATCCAGTCTGTTCAGGTGGACAAAGAGAAATTATTTCTAGCCTGTCCAAGAATGTTAAGATTGCAGGGAACAACGGTTCCAGACCAATCTGTTAGTGAGGATGCAGAGATTTATTTCTAGTCCATCCGAATTTTTCAGCACGAAGTTGTTGACGTTACCATAGACCGTTGCTATGCAACGGTAGAGGAATAACTAGCGGATTCAAATCAAGAAAAAAAATCAACTGTCAAATTAGAAACTATTATGATTTGTACCTGTGATACGATAACTCAAACCATAAATTTTCAGTTTAATTTTACAATCATTCCGTTTGTTGAGAATGATGTTGGTCCAACAAGCTCACGTTGGGATCTGTGGAAAGATCAGTTTCGTGCATATCTTGCGTTAAAAAACGTAACGGATCATGATGAAATGTACAAGGCTCTAATGTGTTTTGGGGGACCGGACGTTCGTAAGATTGCTCAGAATGTACCTACCACAGTCAGCAATATAACCTCAGAATGTACCTACCACAGTCAGCAATGTACCGGATCGCAATGAATGCTCTTGACAACTATTACGCGCCTCGTATGTCTTTGCGGTACACTCATTGCACAATTATGGATCACTCAAGGAACAACCATTTCATAATATGAATCGTTTTTCATACAAAAATAACACTTTCATTATTTTTATTTTATATTGTCTTCATTGAAACCCCTTTTTATTGTTTTAAATAAAAATCGGCTTGTAAAATTCATCTTAGGCGGTGAAAATTACTAAAATGTTGGTGAATAATGAAAACCACAATAATGGGTCAAAATTGGCTGTGTAACAATTATGGGTCAATTTGTTGCCTATTATGGGTCACCCACGAGAAATCGGCTCAAAAATAATGTTTTGTCTATTTTTTCAATGAATGATCACTTATTCTCGATAGATCAACTATAGTAGAATCCAAAACTGGTCTCAAACCTCTTAACGAAGCGTGTTTTCACGATTTGAAATCAATTTTTCAAAATTGGGACAAATTCTCCAACACAACCACCGATAAACGCCTAAAAGTATGCAATGCCCATGTACGCAGAACTCTCAATATTATGCTACACAAAAGGTGACCCATAATTGTGTGATTTTCGGTGTTCCTTGGCACAATAATGAGTCACTTAAATTTTGCCTGAAATAAGCTTAAATTAGCTGCAGTCACATGAATTTCTACATTTAGAACGTAAATTATACCTTTGTTCTGGTGACGATACTATTTCGCACTTGAAAATCACTAAATCTCGCTTTTACAGAGCTTACGAAAGAATCGCACGCACTGTCCGATATTCACAATCGAAGCGTTACTTTGACAGCTAGTTTTGCGCCGAACAAAAATATATTGAAAATATGTATGTTTTGATGTATAAGCCCGTGTGCGATACGTATAGTGACACAAAACAAATCAACTTATGTGCGAAAAATAATAATAGCTATCAAAAGCTTGCAATTAATTAGTATTTATCTATTAAAGTGGAAAGTGACTAATAATTGTGTGTGACCCATAATTGTGCAATGAGTGTAGGAGAGATTCAAGTTCACACAAATGATGTTTAACCCCAATGAGAAACTAGATCAATTTGTTATTCGACTGAGGTCCCAGGCTGCGCTTTGCAACTTCGATGACCAACTGGATCAAATGTTGATAGACCAGATTGTTGTAGCAACACAAAATGATGATAAATTGCGAGCAAAATATCTCGAGGCTGATGTTTGTCTTGATGATATGTTGAAAATTGGTCGAACGCACGAGTCTGTAAAATCTCAGGTAATGTTGGACTGCAATATCCCTAGAAATTGTTGTATATAAAGTTTATATAAATAATTAAAAATTAGGTACAAGAGTTTCGAGGCAAATCCATCGGGATCGGCGATTTGAACACTATGTAGAGTGTCGAGAAACCTGCAGATAAATCAAATCGAACTTGCTTCAGGTGCCTCGGTAATCATCTCTCTAAAGATCCAGGATGTCCAGCCCGTCTATCGCGTTGCAACAAATGCAAGTCAAAGGGACACTTTGCTCGGTGTTGTGATCGTTTCAACAAATTCGAAAATCAACAACCCAGATTCAAGAAATCGATGAGGCAAGATGCTGGACGGTTTGACGGAAACTCGCGGTTTGATAGGCGGCCAAAATTTATTCGTGAAGTCGAAGACGTTACTAAACCCGTAGAAATTCGGGAACTTTTCCATCTGAATAGCAAGCGGTCTGTACAAGCAAAGGTAGGAGGTGTCAGTCTCAGATTCATCATTGACACGGGGGCTGACGAAGACGTACTGAGTGAGACTGACTGGAAGACTATGAAACAAGTTGGGTTCCAAGCATTCGGTGCTCGCAGAGGAAGCGACAAGATTTTTCGAGCATATGGTTCGGAAAAACCTCTAGTTGTACTCGGAGAAGTTGATGTAACAATTGAAATTGAATACCAGTCCTGCCACACAACATGTTACGTTATCAAAGATGGTAAATGTTCTTTGCTGTCGGGTGACACTGCAGAAAAACTTGGTGTGGTAAAATTCCTCAGATCACTATCGGATGATAATTTACCTGCAATCAAAGGTGAGTAATGTTATGCCTACTTTATGATTATCACTGAAATACGACTTGAAATAAATACTTAAAAATCTAGATATGTGCGCAACGATAAAAATTGACAAAAGTGTTCCACCTGTTCAACAATCTTATCGGCGAATCCCTGTTCCATTGGAAGAATTAACTCTCAAAGCTCAAAGAGTTAGAAAACCAAGACATTATAGAGCGTGTCCAAGATGCATCTGAATGGGTGTCTCCAATGATTGTTAAACGGAAAAGTGCAACCGAAGTTAGAATCATTATCGATCTTCGTGAAGCCAACAAAGCTATTATAAGAGAGATTCACCCTCTTCCAACATTGGAGCAAATGATTTGCCGACTCCGAGGAAGTAAGGTGTTTACCAAACTTGATATTAAGCAAGCATTCCACCAACTTAAATTGCATGAAGATTGCCGATACATTACTACGTTTATCTCACCTTTGGGCCTTATGAGATATAAAAGGTTAGTTTTTGGCTTGTCGGCAGCACCTGAGTTGTTCCAAAAGTGCATGGAAGCAATTTTAGGAGAATTTCCATGGCTGATTGTGTTCATAGACGATATTTTTGATTCATGCTCCTGATATACAGACATTGAAGGTATTTTCTTTAATATTAGCATTTGCTTCTTAATATTAGATATTGGATTTCAGATGAGAACTGCTATTGTAAAAAGTCGACTGGCTGAAAGGAACATAGCTTTAAATGACTCTAAAACAGTAGAATGTGTCACACAAATAGATTTCCTCGGTTTTAACTTATCAACGAATGGTGTTCGTATTTCACAAGATAAGTTACAAGCAATCAAAGATTTTCGTCTACCGCAGTCCGCCGAAGAAGTCCGTAGCTTTCTAGACTTGGTGACCTTTGTAAGCCGTCACATTCCGAATATGTCAACCATTGCCAATCCGTTAGTAACTCTGACGAAGAAAGGCACAACCTTCAATTGGACAATAACACATCAAAAAGCGTTTGAACTATTGAAAAATAGTTTACTGAAGGAAGAGACCTTGGCTTATTTCGACCCTGATTTGGAGACATTCGTAGTTGCTGATACCAGTCCAGTTGGATTAGGTGCAGTCTTATTTCAAAAAGCCAAATCAGGAGAATACAATATTATCAGTTATGCTTCAAAAACGCTCTCGGATGTAGAGAAACGATACGCCCAAATTGAACGCGAAGCCTTAGCTTTGGTATGGGCACCAGAGAAATTTCATTTCTATTTATATGGAAAGTTTTTCTGGCTCATAACTGATCATAAGCCATTAGTAACAATATTCGGAGACCGTTCAAAGCCTTGCGCTAGGATTGACAGGTGGAAGTTGCGATTGATGTCATATGACTACAAAGTCATTTATAGACCCGGAAAGTCCAATATTGCAGATCCTTTATCCAGAATGTGTCAAAATCCGAACATTTGCCCTAATAGCTACGATGAGGAAAGCGAGCGAATTGTAAGATTGGTTTCTTCAGATGCTTCTCCAGTAGCCGTATCAACTGTTGAAATAATTGAAGCTTATAAAAACGATCTGGACTTGATGGATTTAATCAAATGGCTGCCTTACCCGCACAAACGTTGGCCAAAAACATTAGCGAGATATAAACTGATTGCAAACGATTTATCTACCGATGGGGACCTAATACTGAAAAATCAGAAAATCATTATTCCAAGAAGTCTGCAGAGGAAAATCCTACAATTGGCTCATGAACCGCACCTTGGTATCGACGCAATGAAGAGGCGTTTAAGAGAGAAAGTCTGGTGGGTTCGTATCGACACCATGGTAGAAGATTTCGTTAAGGAATGCCATGGATGTATGCTTGTTTCACAACCTTCTGTAGAACCTATGACACGTATTGAAATGCCATCCAAGCCATGGAGGAAAATTGCCATTGATTTTATGGAAGTATTGAATGGAGTTCATCTTCTGGTGGTAGTAAATTATCATTCAAGGTTTCCAGAGATTGAAATTATGACATGGACAACGGCAAATTTGACACTCTTCAAATTACGCACTATTTTTTCAAGATATGGATTCCCGGAAGAAATAGTGTGTGATAATGGGCCACCATTTCAATCAGCAGAATTTCAAAACTACTGCAAATCCAATGGCATTCGTATAAACCACTCAATTCCTTACGCACCATTCCAAAATGGTTTGGTAGAGCGCCAAAATAGGACTTTATTGAAAACTATCAGTATTAGCGTGGCCATGGGTAGAGAGTGGAAAAAGGATCTATACAATTTTCTTCTGGCCTACCGGAATACTCCTCATTCCATTACTGGCATACCGCCAGCTGTCCTTATGTTTGGAAGGACATTAAGAGACAAGCTGCCTGAAACATCGAGTTTGCTAAATAGTGGTAAAGTTGAGGTAACCATTTGAAAATCATATTTTTTTTATTTTTTTCTCTTATGTAATTTCTCACGAGATTTTTATCACAGGTAGAATTATTCCGTGATCAAATGAAGAAGGAAAAAGGGAAACAATATGACGATTTGAAAAGAAAAGCTAAATATTCGAAAATTGACATTGGCGGTACGGTTCTAGTGAAGAATCAGTTGAAGAAAAATAAACTAACTACTAATTTTATCCCACAGCCTCATGTTGTTTTACAAAGAACTGGAACGAGGCTTACGGTTAAAGATCTTGAAACTGGAGTAGAAAGTGACAGACATGTTAACCATGCTAAACGAATTCCGAATCAGCTGTAACGGGAGACCTTTTTGATCCAAACCAGTACGAAGCTTCCAGTGTTTCTGAACAGTGTAATGAAGACACCCGAGAGAACTCCAGTGGACCGATCAAGAAATCAAGACGAGAACGACGCGTACCTGGTTACTTGAAGGATTATAATATTAATAAAATTGATTGTTAAATGATTATTTTTTAAATGTTAATACACTAACATAAAAATATTTAAAATAAAGATAAGGAGGGATGTAGTAGGCTAAGAAAGTTGTATAAATCAGAGTAGGCACCTATGATATTAGAAATCAATAAATGTCACTTTTAAGCCTGAGCTCCAAGAAGCAACAAGTGGTTTTATCATTTTATTATTATTATTATTAGCTTTATTAAGGAGATTTTCAGCCCGCGGCTGGTTCATCTCCAGGTTTTATCATTTCTACAGTACGTTGGACGAGTAGGAGGGCTTGGTAACTTGCTGCATTCTTTCGAAGAGACAGCGAAATATAGTTACCTCACAAGATTTCGAGATCGACAACATCCTTACACGACGAATCGTTCGCGTCGGCATATGCCCAAACTGAAAGCAAGCGCTCTTGAAGGTAGATCTACCAGTTATCCAAGAACATCAACAACAATTTTGAATTGATGTCCCCGAGCGACAGGATACACCACCGTCCAAAGATTAGAGAGACTGTACTGCGCTGTGTATAAATGCATTGAAATATATGAACTATTACCCCTAATATTTTGTTTAATTATGAAATATAACAAATAATGGTTGTATAACACAGTGAACGCTTCTTCTAGCAATAAAGGAATATTTAAATATGTGAAAAAGAAATTGTATTGTATGTGTATTATGCCTTTTTTGATTACGTATATGTGTGACTTTGCGAATATTTTGCAATATGGGACAACACAAACGGGTATTTTTTCACGAATTTTGAGAACAAAGTCAACGATTTTATTGTACCCTAGATCAAATTACGCCATTTCCAGTAAAAAACGCAAAATCGTCAAATTTCGACATGGGACTGTTATGCGAATAGGGGCAAGTAATAGATTATCCAAATTTGCTAAGTATTCGCTGAACGATGGGACTTTCGGCGTATGCACAAACCCAAGAAATTGAAGTGAGATGGGACTTTTAGTTCGTTTGCGATACGGGTTAACCCTTTTGAAACCATCGCCTTATAATCTTCTAGCCACTAGTTCTGCATAATTTCCCCTGCAATCTTGAAGGGTAATAAACTGGTTTCATTTAGGCATTTAGGTAAATTGATTATAGGGTATGGACACCCTTCTTCATGCTATGACCCTATGTTCATTCTATTTCAAAAACATGATTTACCCGAGCAGGAACGAATAACTGACACATAACTGGAGCATACCAAAGTCAGGTATCATACCAAAACCAGGTATTGGTCGGTTGTCCAGGTATTGAAAATAACTTATTTTGGTATTTTGTAGGTATTGATAGAATACCTCAACGAGTTATTATTTTGGTTTTGAGGACTGATTGAGGTATTATTCAATAATGGAAAAATCACTATTTGTATGGAAAAATTACCGATTATTATTTAGGTATTACCATACCTGAAGTCATTTTTCGCGTGATATGCACAGGAAACACATCAGTTATTATTTTAGGTATTTTACCTCTTATGCAGGGCTTCTTAATATCTCATTCAGGTTGTAGGTATTCGGTTTTCCATACCTGAGTTTGTTATTCTTCAGCTATTCTCTCCTGCTCGGGTAGACAGTGTCGGGGTCTCCAGTTAGCCTACTAGTGGTTAAGGCTATGGATCACCAATCCGGAGACGGCGGGTTCGATTTCCGTTCCGATCGGGAAAATTTTCTCGACTCCCTGGGCATAGTGTATCATTGTACTTGCCTCACAATATACAAATTCATGCAATAGCAGGCAAAGAAAGCCCTTCAATTAATAACTGTGGAAGTGCTCAAAGAACACTAAGTTGAAGCGAGCACGCCAAGTCCCAGTGTGGACATAGAGCCATAAAGAAGAAGAAGAAGGCATTGTTTGCTCACTCCGAACAAAAAAAAATGAAAAATAAAAAAACAAATAGCGCTTGTGAGCTTTGTTTTCGATAGGATGAAAATGGGAGCCCTTTGCTTAAGATGGGTTCCGTTCCCCTATTTATAACCATTAAGTTCTATGAAATTTCTTCCGAGCACTTCTCAACTCAACCAAATGCCACACCTCTGCTGCTTGGCAATCACTGTGTTTGACTAACAAGGGTTTCAAAGTGAAAATTTCCGCGCCTTGTTGGTTGGCTGCCGAGTGTTTGTTATGATCGATTGGTGGTTGTTTATTTCTCCAAAAAACTTCTAGTTACAAAGAGATCGTTAAAGATGAAAGCAACCGGGCGGAGATCAAACGAGATCGCTGCAAGGTGTTTATTGACTGGTTTGATGTTTGCCATTTCAGGCGGAAACAGGTTTTAAGTACCTACCTTGGTAATACCTTTCCGTGCATGGTGTGAAAGGTAATGCATGGCAAATTCCGGCAGGATTTCTTAGTTCGGATGCACAGCTCCGACGTGATAGTCCCTCAGTTGCCAACTCTCGAGCTACATATTTATTTTCAGCTCAATAAATATGCTATCCACTTATGACAAACTGTTTGTTTATCCACCGTCTCGGATGGCGGAAGATTTATTGCCCCAAAAGATTTTGAAGGATTTTCCCGCGGCATCATTATTTTTACAATCGATTTTCACATGGCGCACTATACCTACTATACTGCATGCCACTTTTCGTTCGTTGGGGATTTGTCTCTGTTTCTGTTATTGTTCCATTCCGGACGAGTGCGCCTTCGTTCCACGACGACAAGAAGTTTTACCGCTGCTTGCTCAGCACCAAGTTCCTACACGAGGACAAGTGGTATATGGCTTACTAGCCGGTACAAAAGTCATAAAAAATGAAATCACTCTGGGAACTGAAAAAGTGGCTTTTGGTGCTGATACCACAGTGCGAGTACAAGAACTATCTGTTTGGGGGATTGGGAAAATCTTTAGATAAACAAGAGCAAAATATGTGGAAATGTGACTGAGTCCACTATACTTTTCCATTTGTGGACTTTGTCTGAACAGAATTCTAGTTGGTATTTTTATTTTTATTTCAAAGAATAATTACGAATAATAAAAAAACGCGACTCATGAATAAACAAATACTTGAATAATAAATTTCCGTTACTATTCAATAACTCCAGATCCCTAAAAGATTTTTGAATGCTCTTCAAATCGAAAACATATAACGGATTCTAATAAGGTTTAAATACAATCGTCGCCACCTTCCACCGTCGTTGTCATCGGTACAAAGTGTGCATTCTTCAGTCAGACTCTCGTGAACAGTCTTCATTGCCTTGCATCGATACGATTCAACGAAAGAAACTTCGAATATCTCTTCGTCTGCACATTAACGCCAGCGCAGCGCACCGCGTCGTGAGTCGAAAAATGCACAGCACGTGACATTTATGAACCGAACCACGAACCACCGAACCCAGCTCCAAGGAAAATATTTTATGTTTGAAGAAAAACACAGCCGCCACACTGCACTGCACTGCTGCTGGCTGCGCGATGCAATAACAAATTAGTCGTTCTATTTGTTTTCATTATGTGCTCTTAATTGTCGTTCATTTCTCCGGTAAGTACGGAATTAACCACGTGCGGTTGGATGTTGTTACACATGTTTGGGTCTTGTATGTAGGTACATATGTAGTTTGATTAGTCTCATGAATTGGTTTGAAACTGTGTGCACTGAGTATTGTAATTATGCAATGATGACGACTGAATCACAGAAATCATAATCTTTCTTCAAGATCTTTGAACACATTTCGGATCGATGTTGCTTCTCTGGGCCACTTCAAAGATCGGCTCTGATAGCACGGACTATGCACGAGTATAGAACGTCAAAGTGGCAACAAAAACCTGATAATTGGGGTCTAGCTTTATCCCCATCGACAAGTGTAAAAAGTGACGTAGGTCTCTCGTGATGGAAATATGTACTGAAAAGGAAATCGACCACATCTGTATCAGCCGAAAATTGAGATGGAGCTTCTTGATGTTCAGAAATTCATTTTCGTTCATTTAGTTCAACATTAAATTCATGATAACACTGAATCAACAAATGCTGCAGCTCTCCAACGTCGGTCACGACCAACGCTCGCCAGATCACGCTCCACCTGGCCCGCCCATCGTGCTCTCTGCGCTCCACCCCTTCTTGTACCAATCGGATTTTTTCTGGAGCCCGTAGTAGGTACGACTTCCACTGATGATGTGCCTTCGTATGTCACGGCTCACGTAATTGTCAGCCGTTAGCAAGGAACCGAGGTAGACGAATTCTTCTACCACCTCGAAAATAACCCCGTATATCGTAGCATCGCTCTTGTCCTCTTTCGCTCAGTCCCACCTACTAGCATGTACTTTGTCTTAGCCGCATTCACCACCAGTACAAACTTTGCTGCTTCACGTTTCAGGCGGGTGTACAGTTCTGCCACCGTTCCAAATATTCTAGCAATAATATCCATATCATCCGCAAAACAGACAAATTGGCCGGATTTCGTGAAGATCGTACCCCGGCTGTTGAGCCCGGCTCGTCGCATAACACCTTTCAGGGCGATGTTGAATAGTAGGCAGGAAAGTCCATCACCTTGTCGTAGTCTCCGTCGAGATTCGAATGAACTGTTCACCCAAAATCCTTACGCTGTTCTGCACACCGTCCATCGTTACTCTTATGAGTCTGGTAAGCTTCCCGGGAAAGCTGTTCTCGTCCATGATTCTCCATAGCTCTGTGCGGTCTATACGGTCGTATGCCGCCTTGAAGTCGATGAACAGGTGGTGCGTTGGGAACTGCTGGTATTCACGGCATTTCTGGAGGATTTGCCGTACGGTGAAGATCTGGTCCGTTGTCGACCGGCCGTCGATTAAACCGGCTTGATAACTTCCCACGAACCGTAAACCGGGGTCAAATTGTTCAGCGAGGTGAAATTGATCATTCGTGTACTACATTGTAATTTCATACTAGGAACTCTAAAGCGTCGTAATGATCTTGAACTTTTTACGTCATCTGGTTCGTAGATGTCTAGAGATGAGTGTAGACTTTTCATTTTTTTTTAGAAAAAGTTAGTTTTGCCTTATTTTTTTTAGGAATTTGCAATGAACTTCTCATTTTACTGAAATCATTGCTACTAAACAATCGATTGCTAATAGGACTTCCCGTAAATTCTCTGTTTTAACATTTTTGTGGAGCCTTGGTTGGGAAGTAACCCGGATAAAAAACACCATTCATTACATGGTAAATATTATTAACAAATGACTGGTTTTATTGTTCACAATAAAACACATAGTAGATATATTGTTACTTTTTACAATGGAAATCAAGCCCATATAGTTCGTACAATAAGCTTTATTAGTGACTAATTGATTCGATTATTTTTCAATAGTTCTATAATAATTTAAAGTTACTATCAGTAAAAATTAATTTAAGTTGTTTTTATATAGTTACAAAAGTGCTTGCAAAGTTCTCATGGACTTTTTACTAAAAAAGAGTTTATTTCTCAATTACACTTAAAAACAATTCATAACAAATAAATAACAATAAATATTATTGTTGCTTGGATCATGTTTGTATAATCAAATACAAAATCACTTGACATTTTTTTTTATAGTTTTCGTTTTAAATTTGAGTACAGTAGATGTTTCGGTTATCGAATGTTATTCGCTAAAACTTCAACGACTGACAAACGTCAAGCCGTGTTGGCAGAGGAAGCTCTCAATGAATAACTGGTATCAGGTATCAGAAGGCCGGCTCCAGAGGCACGTTATCCTCCATTTGGGACATTTGTGCCATCGCCAAAATAACAGCCTATTTCATCATCTACCTGAGGGAAAAGGAAGGAAAAAGGATTTGGATGGGGATAGGGACAGGTAGGGAAATAGGAAAAATACCCTGGAAGAGGGTACTAACGAACGCACAAGCGTACCACAATGGGTTCAAACAGCGCCCTGAAAAGGGCACTGTAATAACGCATAAAGCGAAAGAGAGCCTATAGCTCTTTACCACAGCGGGTTAAGAACAACAGAATATCCTGAAGATTCAGGTTTCTGAAGTCAGTTTCACTTAATAAGTGTTTACCGAATACTCGGAAACGCAGTTGCGCAAAAACTGGACAGTTACATATCAAATGATACGAAGTTCCATAATCGGATTCAGAGCTATCACATGCAAATGAATCAGCTTGCTGAATATTCGCCATGTGATAGCTGAGTCGGCAGTGGCCAGTCAATGCTTTGACCAGCATGCTGCAATTCTGCTTAGACAGATTAGTTAGATACTTCGCCACTCGTAGAGATGGCTCAGCACAATACAATTTGGTTTGACGACATGACTCCAAATTATTCCAATATTGTCTGTGTTGAGTGACAGCCCAGGTGTGAATCTGAATCTTTACCCAACACTACGATTTCGGAATAGCCGGCTCAGGGCCAATGAAGTCATGTGATGCTCCAGTGCGAGCTAACTCATCAGCCAGTTCATTTCCAGCGATGGAAGAATGGTCAGGTACCCATACAAGGTGAACAGCGTTTGCTGAATTCAGCTTTTCGATTTGAGTTCGACAAGCGATAACTACCTTCGACCTAGAGTTGGCCGAAGCAAGTGCTTTAATAGCAGCCTGGCTATCTGAACAGAAGTATATTACTTTGCCCATTACGTGCTGCTGAAGTGCTGATTGCACTCCGCACATAAGAGCAAAGATTTCGGCCTGAAAAACGGTGCAGTGTCTACCAAGTGAGTAGGACTGATACAGCCTTAGCTCACGAGAATAAATGCCAGCACCTGCTCGACCTTCGAGAAGGGAGCCATCAGTGTAACATACGATGCCGTCTGAAATACTTCTTTCCAGATAACCAGATGTCCACTCTTCCCGAGAAGGGAATTTCGTGGAAATTGTCCTATATGGAAAATTACAAGCAATTGTAAGATCACTTGGAGCAAGAACAATTTTGTCCCAATTCACCAAAAGTGAAAACAACGAGGTGTGTGTTGATGTGCGGTTCACAGGAGTTTCCTCTAGTAGACCGAGTACCCGTAACCGGTAAGTGCAAGAAAGTGCTTCTTGTTTGAGATGAATGTGTAGTGGGGCAACGTCAAAGAGAACTTCGAGCGCTGCCGTGGGAGTTGAAGAGAACGCTCCAGACATCGCCATTAAGCACATCCTTTGGAGATGGCCTAATTTTGATTGGACCGTTCTCACTTCGCCTTTTTGCCACCACACAAGACATCCATAAGCCAATATTGGCCGAACCACAGTTGTGTAAATCCATTTGATATACTTTGGTTTTAGACCCCAAGTTGTACCAAAGGTTCGCCGGCATTGCCCGAAGGCCATACAAGCTTTCTTGATTCTGAACTCAATGTGAGGTGTCCAGGAAAGCTTGGAATCAAGAATGACTCCAACGTACTTTACCTGTTCAGTCACATCGATTTCAGAATCAAAGAGACGCAAAGGTCGAACGCCATTACGGTTTCGCCTTTCCGTAAAAAGAACAATAGATGTTTTACTCGGATTAACCGAAAGGCCATATTGGCGACACCAACCCTCAACTACATGAAGGGCGTTTTGCATCAGGTCGAAAAGGGTGCTGATGCACATACCGACTAACAATGTTAGGTAGTCGTCGGCAAAACCATAAGTAGGAAAACCGCTATTATTGAGTTGCCTCAATAGCGTATCTGCTACGGGGATGGTAACATAAGGCTGAATTTCAAAAGGCTGAATGCACATAAGGCTGAATACAAAAGGCTGAAACTATTGATATGTAACAAAAGGCTGAAATTTCAAAAGGCTGAAATAACAAAAGGCTGAAAACATGGCAAATTCCAAAACTTGAAATATGCATAATAATGAACTCTATAGAATCTGAGCTGAGCGTTTAAAGGTTTAAAAGATGGTATTACACAAGGTATTATATTTTCCGGAATACTATTCCCCGGCGTGGCATTTGCCGAAATGTTTTTCCCGTTGGTGCTGTGTCATTGTGCCGAAGATATCAGGCCTCAAATGCCACTAAGGCGAATGGGTTTTAATGATTTTAATGCTAAGGAGGTTTACTAGGCAGCCTAGTTAAATGGTTAAATTATGATCTATGCATTTAGCGGGAAAAATCTCTGATGGAAGAGTAAGTATTGTGGCCGCAAATAGTACAGTATAACGACCAAGCGGAAAGGTTTGATGATAATATCTGCTTACTAATAACTCTCCCGAGAGTGATTTTTCCTTCTACTAAAAATAGGCTGTTCTTTTGAGGTATTTGCACATATTCAGTGTTGGCATTCTTACCAATGTAAATGCAGCGAGCTTCTGCGTGCGCATATTCCTTTAAACGATTCGTCGGAGATTTCCCCTTCCTTTAAACGTAGGCTGTTCTTACTGTGTTTGAATGTTATAGCTGCATATTTTTTTATCAAAGGTTTTCCTTCTTTTAAAATGTAGAAAGAACCATAATTTAAGTTCAGGTGTTGAAGCTGCTTACTTTTTACCAGATGTTTCTCCTTCTTATAAAATAGGCTATTCTTTCAAGCAGTATTGTATTCGAACAGAACGTGAGCCAAAACTGAACTGAACACTTTAAAAAACTTTGGTCGACAAAGCATTGAACTTGCCTGTCAGAGCTTTTGCTGCTCAAGAGCGCCCGCTCGGTTCCCATTCGACTCTGAGTTCACATGCGCTTATCTTCATCATTAAATCCTATGTGTCTTCTTTCCTAGGACAAGAACCTTGTGCCGCATCTACATGTTTGGTCGTTATTATGTTATGTCACAGGGAAATGCATCATAGATCCTTTAGTACGACATTGTGGTCTCGGATATTGAAATACAGCTCCAGGAATTAAGATTTTTCTAAACACACGATGGTCGGACTGGTTCACTCTTCAATAAAAGGAGATTGAATTAGCCCAAAAGATTGCCAACATTGAAGGGTGAAATGACGCAAATATGACCATTTTAGCATCACAGATACCAGGGTAACATGTTAGTCAGCATGCTATGGATTCAGTCCTTTCCAGTTCATGCCGCGTTCAATTTGCATGTTCAAATATACATATTTGATCGCAGTGTGCCGAGTATGAACTTCAATGCAAATTGAACGCGTTCACACTGCAGTGCTGCAATTCGGTTCTGAATACTTATGCGCACAACATTGGGGGAAATAGTTTCTGTCGATATGTGATGCTAATAAACCTGTTTAGTCACCCGGAGTTCCTTGAGAAACTTAATCAGGAATGGCCAACTGATGGACCGATGATCAGACTCTATTGGTTTAGGCAATTTTATGATTTTCGATAATTCATGCCAATAACTCCGTTACTGTATTGTATTAAATCAAATGATTGGAAATCCGGATTTTCTAAAACCCATGTTGACCGGGCTGGTACGCTCAGATATGGTTCCAATAGCAGAAGAATTTTTGAATCTAATGAGTTCAAAATGTTTGATATCTGCGGAAAAATGGTAGAGGTATGGTCATTTTAGTTTCGCGGATTTCGCTAGTGCTCAATTTAGAGCTCGCACGCGTTATAAATTTAGAACTGAACAAAGTTCAAACATTTTTGGGCAACAGTTAGGTACAATAGTTTTTGCCTCAACTACCGCCTATTACCCGAATTATCCGAACAATTGTTTACATCTAAGACTCATTCAACCTAGTTTCCGAGTTGACACACATAATACTTCAAACGAGTGTAAATAAATTGTTGGCGAAATCCTTTGTCAATTTAAGCTAAAATAGTTTAGTATTAGCAGGATATTGGCCGATATGATACTGAAAAAAGTACAATAACATAGACGTTATGATACCGAAATCCATAAGTTTATGTTCCACTTGAATGTCTTTTCATCAGAGTTAGCTCACGTGACCAGATGTCCATTCGATGAATAGTCAAATCGATTGAACGTCATATACTTCTTCTTCCGTAAAATGGGTTTTGACCAAATGACCGTTTGACCAAATGTACTTTCGAGCAAAGATTCTATTGTTTCCTTTGATCATTTTCAAGTCGAGTCAAATGTTTATCAAAGACCAATAGATTAGCCATAAATGTCCAAAATGTTATTTCATTCGATTCTCTACAACTTTCATTCATTCAGCCTTATGTGATTCAGCCTTTTGTACGTAACCCCTGCTACGAGATTCCACAAAAGCGGTGATAAGACTCCCCCTTGGGGGCATCCACAAATACTCAATTTCCTAATCCCTGCTAGACGCAATGTCGAGAAGAGATATCGGTTTTTGAGCATTTGGTGAATCCAATTGGAAATCATTGGAGATATACCATGACTCCGTGCGGCTTCCAATATGGCATCGAAAGGCACGTTGTCAAAGGCACCCTCGATATCTAAGAAAACACCCAGACAAGACTGCTTTTGAGCGATTGCTTTCTCGATATCGTAAACAACCTTGTGTAAAAGAGTCACAGTGGACTTACCAAATTGGTAGGCATGTTGGTTCACATGAAGAGGCACGTTGGCCAGATGAACATCACGGATGTGATGATCCACAATGCGTTCTAAGCATTTCAGAAGAAAAGAGGTCAAACTGATAGGTCTGAAACTCTTTGCTTCTTCATACGACGCACGACCCACTTTTGGAATAAACTTTACAGTAATATCCCGCCAGGATTTGGGAATATACCCAGTAGCAAAACTGCAAACAAGTAGTTTTTTCAAAACATGTTTGAAATAATCAAATCCCTTCTGAATGCTCCGAGCCAAAGCTAAAGAATCATAACTACAAGAAAAGACATCAGGTTCATCCGAAGATGTAATATGCACACATCCAGGGAAGTGTGTGCTGAATAAGCATTCCAGAACTTCCTCATCAGAGGAAGTCAGATCGCCATTTGGCAAACGAAGTTCGTTCACCCGGAAATCCTTAGATTTCGCAAGGATTTTGTTTAACCGACTGACTTCACTCAAGCTGGAAACATTTGTACAAAGGTTTTTCCAGCCGGAACGTTCAGCAGACCAGAGAGCTTTCCTGTAGGCCTTGCGAGCCGACCTGAAAGCCTCCGAACCAGCCGAACGTCGTCTGTTCCAACTCTTTCTACATTGTTTCCTGAGTTTCGCCAGATCAGAGTTCCACCAAGGGGTTCCTCTTGTGATCTTCACAGACCGTAGAGGGCATGCTTCTTCAAAAGCTTCCATGATGAAGGTCGTTGTAGTATCAACGGCATCATCTAAATCACTTGGAGTGTCAATGGATGGTGAATATCCATGAAATTTGGCTGCAACCAAATCAGTATAAAGTTCCCAGTTTGTTGACCGAGGATTCCTGAAACGCAATGTTTGCGAAGTAACATTTAAATGTTCAAAAAAGATATAGCGATGGTCAGATAAAGATTCTTCATCTGACACATACCAATTGGTCAGCTCGTGACTAATTCTGCTAGAGCAAAGCGTTATATCTAACACTTCCTCTCTAGCAGATACCATGAAGGTTGGGCGGTTGCCTATGTTAAGTAATGCAAGATCTGTACTACTTAGGGGATGGTTCATCATGCGGTAAATAAACCGAACAATAGACATATTTCTTGGGTTCTTATTATAACGAGTCGAAGTTCACTTAAATCGGTTCAAACTTGAAAAAATATGAGTATTTTTAGTTTTGAGGGTACCCGGATACACTTCCGGCATTTTGCGCAGTAAAAAACAAGCGCGGGTTACGTACAAAAGGCTGAATCACATAAGGCTGAATGATCAAAAGGCTGAAACACAGAAGGCTGAATGATCAAAAGGCTGAAAGCATCAATAGGCTGAAATATATCAAAAGGCTGAAAGATATCAACATGTTGAAAAGTTTTGAAAGTTGTAGAGAATCGAATGAAATGACATTTTGAACATTTATGGCTAATCTATTGGTCTTTGATAAACATTAGACTCGACTTGAAAATGATCATATTTAGGAAACAAAAGAATCTTTGCTCGAAAGTACATTTGGCCAAACGGTCATTTGGTCAAAACCCATTTTACGGAAGAGGAAGTATATGACATTCAATCGATTTGACTATTCATCGAATGGACATCTGGTCACGTGAGCTAACTCTACCTGATGAAAAGACATTCAAGTGGAACATAATCTTATGGATTTCGGTATCATAATGTCTATGTTATTGTACTCTCTTCAGTATCATATCGGCCAATACCCCGCTAATACTAAACTGTTTTAGCTCAAATTGACAAAGGATTTCGCCAACAATTTATTTCCACTCGTTTGAAGTATTAGGTGTGTCAACTCGGAAACTAGGTTGAATGAGTCTTACATGTAAACAATTGTTCGGGTAATTCGGGTAATAAGCGGTAGTTGAGGCAAAAACTTTTGTACCTAACTGTTGCTCATAAATGTTTGAACTTTGTTCAGTTCTAAATTTATAACGTGTGCGAGCTCTAAATTGAACACTAGCGAAATCCGCGAAACTGAAATGGCCATACCTCCACCATGTTTCCACAGATTTCAAACATTTTGAGCTCATTAGATTCAGAAATTCTTCTGCTATTGCAACCATATCTGAGCGTACCAGTCCGGTCAACATGGGTTTTGGAAAATCCGGATTTCCAATCATATTTGGCTCACGTTCTGTTCGAATACAATACTGCTTGAAATAATAGACTATTTTATAAGAAGGAGAAACATCTGATAAAAAGTAAACAGCTTCAACACCTGAACTCAAATTATGGTTCTTCCAACATTTCAAAAGAAGGAAAACCTTTGATAAAAAAAGATGCAGCTATAACATTCAAACACAGTAAGAACAGCCTATGTTCAAAAGAAGGGGAAATCCCCGATGAATCGTTTTTAAGGAATATGCGCACTCAGAAGCTCGCTAAATTTTACACATTGGTAAGAATGCCAACACTGAATATATGCAAATACCTCAAAAGAAAGCCTATTTTTAAAAGAAGGAAAAATCACTCACGGGAGAGTTATTTGTATGCAGATATTATCATCAAACCTTTCCGCTTGGTCGTTATACTGTACTATTTACACAATACTTACTCTTCCATCAGAGATTTTTCCCGCTTTTTTAGAAAGGCTGTTCTTTCGAAGTAAATGCATAGATCATAATTTAACCATTCAACTAGGCTGCCTAATAAACCTCCTTTGCATTAAAATCATTATAACCCATTCGCCTTAGTGGCATTTGAGGCCTGATATCCTTCGGCATAATAACACAGCACCAACGGGGACGACATTTCGGCAAATGCCACTCCGGGGAATAGTATTCCGGAAAATATAATACCTTTTGTAATTTTAAATCATTAAACCCTCAGCTCAGATTCTATAGAGTTCATTATTATGCATATTTCAAGTTTTGGAATTTGCCATGTTTTCAGCCTTTTGTTATTTCAGCCTTTCATAATTTCAGCCTTTTGTTACACATCCATAGTTTCAGCCTTTTGTATTCAGCCTTATGTGCATTCAGCCTTTTGAAATTCAGCCTTATGTTATCATCCCAAAAATGCAGTCCCTCAACAGCACTTGATCGTTTTTCTTAAAATTTTCAATGACACAGAATAAAGCTGTTTCCCTATAAGCGAGACTCGCCACATGATCTGCCCATATTCGCATAGTCGATGTAATCACCATTGGCAATGCCACCGTACAAAAGCTAATATCTTACGCGTGTGCATATTTGTGACCAGTTTTATTAAAAAGATCACTAGATCTAACCCTTAGTTGGATGTCAACGCGGAAAAAATCTTGAACTTTATATTTATTCATTCTTGAAATTCCAAAAGTATGTTGAAAAGTACAGTAGCGCTTACATCGACTATGTGAATATGGGCAGTGAAGTGGCTAGACCTGTATTTAAAGTTGTGATCAGAGTTTAAAATTTTCATTTTCAGTGAGTGAAATTCAACGTGAATTTTGAAGATTCTCAACTGTGGGATCAAAATAAAATTCATTTTGATGAATGAATTTTCTCACTTATTCATCCATATTTCTGTCAATGACAATTTTCACTGAGAAATATAACTAGACCGTAACTCCCGATTGTTCTTCCAATCACCTCAAAACTTGTGTATAGTGAGTGGTTAATTACAATACTAATTAACTGCTCTATTTGTCCATTAAGTCAAATTGTGCGTCTTTTATCAGAAATGGGACATTTTACGACGTACGAAAAAATATTCTTGACAGAGAATTGAATGAAAAAAGAGAGGCATTCAGTTGACAATGAATGCGGCCAAACACGAATGAAAAAATGAGAATGTCAATCTTCACTTTCAACCTTCGAATTTTTTACACACTGGTTGTGATACTTTCATTTCTGTTTTTACGACAGATGCGTCCGCGCAAAAAAAGTTCCTGTAAAAAAAATCGCGTAAATTCGAGAAATCGTGCAAAAAAAATCAAAAGTAAAATTTTTTACACGATAAGCCCTCCGGCCAAAATCGCGTAAAAAATCGCGTGATTTTAAGAAAACCGTGTAAAAAAATCGTGCAAAATAAAATCGCGTAAAAAGTCGTGTAAAAACAGAATTGAGTGTAATTTGTTTTTTGTCCATGCGACCTTTTTTTCCCTTTAAACCTTACGTTCTTTTACCTTCTATACATCGACCTTTTTCCCTACAAGCAATGAAAAAACGAATACATAATCAAATATCTTATTTTTTGAAATATAATTAAAAATTAAAATTATTTCATATTCTGATATCATTATGTTATATTTGAACTGATCATTTTAACCAGTTGTAAAAATAACAAAGTTATAACAGAGTTTGTTCTGATTTATTTATAACAAAATTAGTTACAAAAGATTATAATATATTTTGTTATAATTCAGTTTGAAAAAGTAATGAACAGCCCATGTCATAACAAAATTATAACATAATTTGTTAGTTATATCCCAATAAGATAAGGGCCCATATAGCCGAGGCGGTAAACGCACGGGTATTCAGCATGACCATGCTGAGGGTGACGGGTTCGATTCCCGGTCGGTCCAGGATCTTTTCGTAAAGGAAATTTCCTTGACTTCCTTGGGCATAGAGTATCTTCGTGCCTGCCACACGATATACACATGCAAAATGGTCATTGGCAGAGGAAGCTCTCAGTTAATAACTGTGGAATTGCTCATAGAACACTAAGCTGAGAAGCAGGCTTTGTCCCAGTGAGGACGTTACGCCAAGAAGAAGAAGAAGATCCCAATAAGATATAATTATGATATATTCTTGTTAGGATCCTCTAGTCGGGAGGATTATTGGTTCAAATCCCGTCCGGGTTTGTAAGTTTTATAATGAACTAGAAAGTTTTTTATGTATGACCTTTTTTTTCTAAAACTAGCATAACACACTTAAAATAATTACCCAAAAATGAGTATAAAATATCAGTTTTTACCCAATTTGATTTGTACCCTAATTGAAAATATCAAACTGTATTATATTTTGATATATTTTATCAAAAACTTAGAACAGAGTTTGATATATGTTTGATACATTTGTAACAAACTCTGATACACTTTTGTTAGAACCCTTATGATTTTTAGTTAGAATTTTTGTTATTTTAACAACATCCTGCATCTAAATTATAACTGCCTTTGTTAGAAAAAAATCTGTATAACATAATAACACATTATGATATAATTTTGTTATAATCCCCTAGTCGGGGTGTCAGCCACGGAAATGGCGGGCCGACCAACAGTTATTTGTGTTGGCCCCCTAGAAAACAGCTGTATGTGATGGATGACGTTTGACAGTGAGAGCGCGCAAGTACGGTCCCCCGGTTAGTAGTTGGGTTAACAGGCGCCATGGGGAAGTAACACTCCACCTGACCTAGGTCCTTACAGGTCATGGTTGCTTCCGACAGTATGTACTTCGTTTCGGTCATGCGGGTTCTCCCAAATGTCCGGTTTGTGCTGGTTCAGAGGAAATGGCGAAACACGTTTTGTTCGTTTGCCCGCGTTTTCGCACAATGCGTGACCGCATGCTTGCCACATGCGGGGAGGACACAACTCCGGACAATCTTTGTCCATCGGATGTGTAGGGATGAGTTTGGCTGGAACGCCGTTTCAACAGCTATCACCCACATCGTGTTGGAGCTACAGAGGAGGTGGCGCGTGGTCTCGGAGAATGGTTAATGCAGGCAGACGCTATACAAGAGGTGGCCCAAGGGTTCGGAGTAAGCTACAGTTCCCTGCGGTCGAAATCGACCCTTACAGCGATTAAGTGGTCACGGGGAGAACATCCTTGTAGCGTTGCTGTCGTGGCGTCGGTCTTCTGGGTTGGATCCGAGCCCGCGGTTGGAAAGGGGTCCTCGGCAAGGTCTAAACAGGTAGAGGCCCCATATCGGTACGTCTTTCTGTGTGCTTGGCTGACAGGGCCTTACTTACGGAAAGGTAAATTCGCAGTGCACGCGGTATAAGGGGCCGGATCACAACGTTCGAGGCCATATTGTCCCGGTCGTTAAGAAGCTTTTTTTTGCGAAATAACGTCCAAAAGTTTGGATGCGTCACAATATCCTATGTGCCTTCTTTCCTTGGACTTCGTGACATCTTTGCATGTTTGAAAATTATGCCCAGGAAAAATGCGCCATAAAGTCCTGGGACATTATGGCCTCAGACGTTATGCGCCGCGGTATCAGCTTTGATACTTGCTGTACACAGTTGGAAGCAGGCGTGGTGTCGACCCCGCATGCCTTCCGAGGACAAAGGGAGTGATGAGAACCACTCGGGAATATTGGATAAGCGTCAGTATGCTACCTTGGTGGACTCCCCAAAGCGCGTCATCTATGTTCGTGGCTGCAGGCTTCGCAGCTTACCTTGAAGGTGCGATGTGCACTATCCCTTATCTGAAGCAACGCCTTCTTGGTGGTTCCGGAGAGACAAAGGGTTTGGCGACCATGGGAATGTTGTTTAGTTGGTCGAGTAAACAGTAGTCCTAGCTTTTACCTTTTTTGTAGAAGATGGGCCTTAACCCCACACTACCTGGACTTTCTGTACGGGTGTGTGAAGAGCAGATTATCTCCCCATGGTTTAGATTGAAAAAATATGGGTATCTATCAATCGGGCTCGGTGAGTAGAAGTAAAAAATCGATATTTGAAGCTATTTTGAAATCCAATATGGCAGACCATAATCCAAGATGGTGGCCACGGAATGGTAGCTTGAGCTACAATACCATGCCATATGGGTATCTTCTATCGATCGGGCTTGATGAGTAAAAGGGTAGAGGGTGGGGTAGAGGGTCAGGGTAGATGGTAGGATAGCGTGTAGGGTAAACGGTGGAGTTGACGACCGGGCAGGAGGTACTAAAGTCGATTTAAAAAATGAAAATGTGATCAAGAAATCCTAATCTTCACATTTAAAATATTATGTTATAAACTGTGTGCGTTGCGTGACAGATATAATTTGAAAATGTATTTGCTTTGCATATAATACATTCTAGACAGATAGAATAGATACCAAGCTCTCTTTTTTCAAGATCTTTCAACTAGAGATTGGCTCATCTCTTAGTCGAGAATCTTTTCCTGTTGATCCTGACAGCTCAACTAGAGACACATCCCAACCATCAATTCATTTTTCAACAAACAGGTAAATCTTCTGCGATAAAATAAATTTTCTTCAATTCACTAGTGACGCGACTCGCTTTGTTGAATAAACAACTAGCCAACCGTGGAATGCAATCTATCACCGGTCGGGGATTTCTCGTATCCTCCAACCATACCTACAGCTTAGCTTGAAACAAAGTTTTACGTTGGTCGTGTCAAAACACCAGCACAGCGAGATCAAACGCAAAAAGATCAACCGATATCTAGCGAGGAGAAATATCGTCACGCCCGCTTTACTTTTTGCGCACCAGCCAGTCGTGCATGAACGCCTTGCGCAGTACACCATCCAGCCGCCGCCGACCGTGACTGTGACTGGGTGGACTGCGCGATGACGCCACCGCGCGGTGCGCTGCTGTGGTCCATTCAAATGGAAGGGGCCGCGACAGTTTGGCCACGCGCGATCGCTCAGCCCTTGTTGGCGTTGGTTGGCCGCCATTGCAGTCAGTGGGGAAAACGATTTTCCTCTGGCACAGCGCAGTCGGCAGCCTAGTGGCGGCGCTCGCTCTTTGTTCTGCGCTTCGCTCGATGAATTTCGTGTTTCAAAATAAACAAATGGGCGGAGCCATACGCTTGCGATGGAAAGTGTGCGTGAAAATTGTACGAGAGAGAGATTGAGAAGGGCGAGCAAAAGGAGAATCACTGACTGTGCACCGCGTGTCGGTTTTCTTGAGATTGTGCGTCTTGCATTGAAGTTGGGAGAAAGGAACGAGATCGCAGGGAAACGATCGTTTGAACCGTTTGCTCGTCTTATTTTTGTGAGGAAGTCGTAAAAGTTATGAGTTGTGGTGAATTGTTAGGAAATATTGGATAGCGTGATCGATTCATCTAACGGTACAAATGGAGCCAGCCAACAACCCAGAAGTGATTTCGGTTTGTCAATAAATGCAAGTCATCTACACTATATAAGACCCAATGTATGGCCCATTTGAAGCGGTAATCGCCTAGACCAGTGTTTCTCAAACTATGGGTCGCGAGTCGCGACCCACTGGTGGGTACGTTAACAATCCTGTCTCGCCGGAGGGCCATCGTGCCAGTTCTGTTTAGCGTCCCGACCAAAACTGGGACGACCACGCTGATGCTACCACCTTGGATCTAGCTGGGTGTGATGCAGCATTTCTTACTCAGCCTCTGGATAGCAGAACAGACTCTGTTTGGCGTAGCAGAATTCGCCATCCCCCCACCAGACATTCTTCATGACTTACATACATTTATTTGTTCAACATCACATTTAAGGCAAGACATAATCAAAAATAGTACTCCACAATACTCGGTTTGTGGCTGCCGCTCTCCATCCTCGGTCGCGCCCAATGCTCGCCAGGTCACGCTCCACCTGGTCCGCCCATCGTGCTCTCTGCGCTTTACGCCTCCTGGTGCCAACCAGATCAGTAGTAAACACCAGTTTTGCAAAGTTGTTGTTCGGCATTCTTGCACTGTATCCTTTCGGCTTTGGCCACCTTCTGGAAGCTTGGTTCGCCGTAAAGTGCAGCGAGCTCTTGGTTCACCCTTTTCCGCCACACACCGTTCTCCTGCACACCGCCGAAGATCGTCCTTAGCACGCGTCGCTCGAAAACTCCGAGTGCTTGTAGGTCCTCCTCGAGTATGGTCCATATCGCGTGTCCGTAGACGACCACCGATCTTATTATCGTTTTGTACATGGTGCATTTGGTGCATGGGTGAATCTTTTTAGACCGCAGCTTCTTCTGGAGCCCGTAGTAGGCCCGAGTTGCGCTAATAATGTGCCTTCGAATTTCACGACTCACGTTGTTGTCAGTCGTCAGTAAGCATCCGAGGTAGACGAATTCCTCCACCACCTCGAAAGTATCCCCGTCTATCGTAACATTACTACCCAGACGGATCCGGTCATGCTCGGTTCCGTCTACCAACATGTACTTTGTTTTTAAGGCATTCACCACCAGTCCGACCTTTGCTGCTTCGCGTTTCAGGCGGGTGTACAGCTCTGCCACCGTTCCAAATGTTCTGGCGATAATGTTCATGTCGTCCGTAAAGCACACAAATTGACCGGACTTTGTGAAAATCGTACCCCGGCTGTTGAGCCCGGCTCGTCGCATCACACCTTCCAGAGCGATGTTGAAGAGTAGGCATGAGAGTCCGTCACCTTGTCGCAGTCCCCGGCGAGATTCGAATGAACTGGATAGTTCACCAGAAACCTTTACGCAGTTTTGCACATTGTCCATCGTTTGCATTAATCAGTCTAGTCAGCTTCCCATAGGAAAGCCGTTTTCGTCCATGATTCTCCATAGCTCTACGCGGTCGATACTGTCGTTTGCCGCTTTGAAGTCGATGAACAGGTGATGCGTTGGGACCTGATATTCACGGCATTTCTGGAGGATTGGCCTACGGTGAAGATCTGTTCCGTTGTCAATCAGCCGTCGATTAGGCCGGCTTGATAACTTCCCACGAACTCATTCGTTTCAGGTGACAGACGACGGAAGATGATCTGGGATAGCACTTTGTAGGCAGCATTCAAAATAATGATCGCCCTGAAGTTCTCACATTCCAAATGGTCCTTTCTTGTGAATGGGGCAGATTACTCCTTCCTTACACTCTTCCGGTAGCTGTTCGGTTTCCCAGATCCTGTCTATCAGCCGATGCAGACAGGTGGCTAACTTTTCTGGGCCCATCTTGATGAGTTCAGCTGAGATACCATCCTTTGTTGGTTTTGAGCTGGTGAATGGCATCCTTAACTTTTCTCATCGTGGGAGTTGGTTGATTTGCGTCCTCCGCTGCACCGGCGTCGTTTCTTCCGTTGCCGTGGTCTCCTATGCCTACGTTCTCCACGCAATTCAGGTGCTGACCGAAGTGCTGCTTCCACCTCTCGATCACCTCACGTTCGTCCGTCAAAAGGCCTCCGCCTTTATCCCTGCATATTTCGGCTCGCGGCACGAAGCCGTTGCGGGATGCGTTGAGCTTCTGATAGAACTTCCGTGTTTTTTTGGGAACGGCACAGCAGTTCCATTTCTTCGCACTCCTCTTCTTCCACATGGCGCCTTTTCTCCCAAAAGAGGAGGATCTGCTGTTTTCGCTTCTGTTTGTAACGTTCCACGTTCTGTCGGGCCCCTTGCTGTAGCATTACCGCCCTCGCTGCGTTCTTCTGCTCCAAAACCGTTCTGCACTCTTCGTCAAACCATTCGTTCCGTCGATTCCGTTCCACGTACCCGATGGCGCTCTCGGCTGCGTCGTTGATGGCTGCTTTCACTGTACTCCAGCAATCCTCTAGAGGGGCCTCATCGAGCTCGCCCTCGTCTGGCAACGCGGCCTCGATATTCTGCGCGTATGCTGAGGCGACATCCGGTTGTTTCAGTCGCTCTAGGTTGGCGTGGCGGTCGCTGGTACCCTGGTACCGTACATTATTGATGACGGAGAGTTTTTTGCGCAATTTGACCATCACCAGATAGTGGTCGGAGTCGATGTTGGCGCCACGATAGGTGCTGACGTCGATAAGGGGCTGTCCATAAACCACGTGGTCATTTTTTTGGGACTTTTCAACACCCCCCACCCCACCCCGCGTGGTCATTGGTCCATACAAAATTTTTTATTTGTCCATACAAAATGGTCATTGGCCGAACACCCCCCCCCAATGACCACGTGGTTTATGGATAGCCCCTAATGTCGGAGAAGTGCCGTCCGTCAATCAGAACATGGTCGATTTGAGATTCCGTCTGCTGTGGTGATCTCCAGGTGTAACGAGCGTTTAAATCTCCTATGATGATCTTTACGTCGCGGCTTGGGCAGCGATCGTACTCGCGTTCAAGCTGCGCGTTAAATGCGTCCTTGTCATCAGCAGTGGTTCCGGAGTGTGGGCTGTGCATGTTCATTATGCTGACGTTAAAGAATCGGCTCTTGATCCTCAACCTGCACATTCTTTCGTCGATCGGCCACCTACCGATCACGCGGCTCTGTATATCACCCATCACGATGAGAAAGCTGATCCCAACTCGCGTGTATTGCCGCAGCTCTGGTAGATGGTATGATTACCTCTAGACGTTCACACCATGGATCCTGTCCAACACACCACCTCCTGCAGAGCTCCGATGCCGAATACGCGGTCCTTCAGTAGATCGGCGAGTATGCGGGTGCTCCCAATGAAGTTGAGAGATCGGCAGTTCCACGTGGAACGTGGGCTATAGGTGGTATATAAGAGCTCTTCGAGGCGGCATCAATGGTTTTATGAACCGCTACAAAACTTCGATAAAATCAATTCGTTTTTTTATCTGTAACTAGCTGACCCGACAAACCTTGTATTGTCCATTTTAATTGTGGCTCTTGCACTATGACACAGTTTTTCTAATGTTTTTGTGAATTTTCTTAACTTGTTCTCAGGCATTGCATTTGATCCCATCTTTCGATCTTCTGAGCAAGATACGGATCAAAAGATGGGATCCCATCTCAGTGCTCTTGGATCGATTTTTCATCAACAATCTTTGGCTCTTTCGATCAGAGAATCATTTTTTGAACTCAGCAACCAAGGCAGTTACGTGGAAATACTTTTGACAGTGTTCGCGAAGACGCTGAACGAAATCGGTAGATATTATTTTTTCCGGCTATTGCAGCTGTATCAACCGTAAGTTAGCGAAGCAATATCTTTCACCAATTTTCACTGAACGCTCACTTCTGAATTTCAGCATTTCCATATGCCAAAACGGATGATTCGGCATTCCTCTTAATCGAATGGACCTGGATATGCTTATAAGCATACACAATTCCTAATTCTTTTCGAGGACGCTGAGGTATTTTGGACAAGTTTGAAACCACTTCTGTGTGATTCTGTGTAATATGTTATAATTACATAGTTTTCTGTCAAATAAATCAGTTATTTTGAGTTTTGTTGGATATAATTGACTGAGTCTCAGTCAGGTTGGGGATAAAAATATCTGCCCAAATCAATTTATTTTTTTCAAATCGTAGGATAACATGAAACTCGTCATGTCGTCAAGTGCAAGTGGCCTTTCAAACTTAATAAAAAAAATCCAACAAATGGATGCCCGTGTTTGATTTCCAAATTGCAAAATTAAGTTTGTTAGGTTCCCGCATAACTATGAACCATACTAGTACTGTGCACCATACTGTTCGGAACTATGTACTACAGTAACTCAATAGTTGTTTGACGGCACACAAACAATACCGGAGGTCCTGAGGATGTTCAATTCTACTTATGATTAACCCTCGAGCGATCGCGCTCTTGAATTTTGTACAACACGTTGAAAAAATCTCGCTTTTTGTATTCTGAATAAGCGTGGTGCTGGCGATGGTGGCCCACCACGCGAGTTACGGAAGGTGTAAGAAACAGTTCTTGCTCCTTTCCCGGCTTGACGTGATCAAACTAGCGATTTAATTAAAGGGGATTCCATCAACAAAAAGGTTCTTTCTTTGTAATTTCTCATATTGACAATCAAATTACTAATATGACCACAATATCTCAACGCTCATATTCATTTAATGCGTAATGCTTCCAAAACTGACCTGGTTTATAAAACTGTATGTTCGTCTGTTCCTGTCTGTAGTCAGGCAGTAAATCAAAACATTTTCCTCGTCTGATCTGCTGTCAAGATCATCCAGAGATAACGAGATACATCATTTCTGTGCCATCTTTGATTAGAGATTGGATCTTTCATCCATACAAAGATGATCTTTAGATCAGATGAGCAATGCAATGCCTTGTTCTACATATGTACATAGCTACCATGAGGACAATTTGCACTGTTCAAAAATCTTGTTGATCATTTCATTCATTAAGGGCTGTTTGCAGTTCAGAAGGAATTTATCGGCCTATCTAGATGCATGGGAAATTCCTTGCCTGAATCGCTCAAGAAACCGCCTTTTCTTCGATCGCAGTACGCAGTTGCGAAGAAATGACAATTCAAATGGCAGTCACTGTAGAAAGTTTCTGCCAGGAATCGGTAAAGAACTTTCTTGAGCTATTTCTTTTGAACACGAAACTGGGCTTTAATTAGTTGTTTGGCTCCAAAGTGTATGTAAACTCATTTGTATATGTATACAGATGTATACATTGGAAGGCCGGCTCCAGAGGCACGTTATCTTCCATTTGGTACATTGATTCCCATCCGTTTGCATAATCCAATGTTCTGGACTAAGTTCATACTTCTATTAAAACATGCTACTTACCTGAGAAACACATAGTTCGTATCTTATTATTATTTTTATCTTTGATTGATTTTTTTTTATGTGAAGCCCCACTTTTTCATAACAATGCAAAAGAACAGCCTATTTTAAAAGAAGGTAAAATCTCGTATAAAGAATGCTGTTTGGTGGTTTGGTTGCTAACCAACTCTTTCTCAATGTAACTTAAAGAGATAAATGGATCATCGAGTTTACAGTTCAATGCCATAAACTACACAACAGCGCAACTCGAAAGAAAGATACATTTAGGTATGCTAACAGGTGTCCGTGTGCTGTGGTTGTTTTAACACTCTATAAGGCAGTAGCAACCATATTGCCACCTATATATTTTTTTTTAACAACGCTGGGTGTCTTTTGTCCTGAATTAAGCTTTAATCACAATTTGGGAGTTGTTTGTTGACTGAAAAACGATTAAATTTGACTCCTTGTTCCTCATATCTCCAAATGTCACATTTGGTTCGATTTGATTGATTGATTTTCATGTTATGCAGAATTTTTCGTTTTATTTGAATGGTAGCTTCACAGATAATGAATGTTTTTTCTACAACAAAATTTGACTCAAAACGTGTGTAAAAACTGTAAAAACCGTATATGTACCTTGGTCGCTGCTTCCAACTATACAACAAATAGCTATCTGACAGGGACTGCTTGCGCTTGTCATTTGCACTCAAGCGCTATGAATGCGATCGTTGCGCTATCTCTAAATGGTTGCAAGTTAGGTTTCCTCATTGAAATGACCGTTGAAAGGGTTTACACACATTTCATATGTTAGCATAAACATTTGTTATCTGTGGTAGCCCCCTTTTTCTGAGGTTGGAGCGTTCTCAAGCCATCATGAAAACATTTTTTGCTTTCTCCACATGCCAAATTTGATTTATTTTTTTCTTAAGTTATGCTGATTTTTTTTTTAATTTGTATAAGTTCCCCTTTTTCCGGGGGGGGGGGGGGTTTGGAGGGTTCTGCATTGGTTCTCGAGTTGTGCATAAATTTCCGTTCCATTTGTATTGAAGCCCTTCTTTCCAAAGGGAAAGGGGTTTCACACTATCATAGTCATAAGAACATTTATTGCCTTTTAAAAACCTCCGCATGGCAAATTTGGTAACATTTGTTTAATTAGTTCTCGAATTATGCAGATATTACCGTTACATTTGTACGGGAGTCCCCCTTTTCAGAGGGGAAGGGGTCTAACACACCATAGGTACACTTTTTGCCTTCTGAAACCTCCACATAGTTAATTTGTTTTCATATGCTTGGTTCTCGAGTTATGCAGAAATATACTTTTCGTTTATATCGGAGATCGCTTTCCAAAGGGAGAAAGCGTAAAAACGTAAAAACATTCTTCATCTTCTGAGTTCTCTACATGCCAAATTTTGTTATATTTGCTTGATTGATTCTCATGTTACACACCACCATAGAAACATTCGTTACCTTCTGAATCCTCCTCATGGCAAATTTGGTTCCACTTGCTTGATTTGTTCTCAAGTTATAGGGGAAAGAGGGGCATAACGCCCCGCCTAAGCTTATGCGGTAATAAACCTCAAATTATACTGTTTTTAAGGGTGTATTTTGCCTTGGAGAGTATTTTATTCCCTTACCAAAGAGACTTCAACTTTTGTTCCGCGTGCCCACAAAATTTCCCATTCAAATAAACAATTCAAAAAAGTTTTACTTTTTAGCTGCGAGAAAACTGTAGGAAGCAAAACACCTTTTTGGGTGAGGCAAAACGCCCGCTGGCATTTTCCGCTTTGACTTGTTGTGAAATACCAAAGGGCTCCATCGAACTCTTCCAAGCAGCAAATGAAGGAGTAGGAGGCACGTGGTAGTTTGATGGGATGATTCCGTATAATCAGCGAGCAATGTCTTAATTTCTTTGCGCTGCAAATTAGGGAATCTTTCCAAATTAGGAAAATCGTCGTTTTCCATGCTTTTCTTTCGATAATATCAGCCGTTCTTGGGCTTAACCTGCTCAGTTTAAGTTCTAATTTGCTTGCATCTAACAAAACCCTCCACAATATGATGAAATTTCTTGAAAGCGTTATGCCCTAGGTTATGCCCGCAGTTCCCCTACAGACATTTCCATTTTATTTGAATAGGAGGCCCCATTTCGGAGGGGAAGGGGTCTGAAACTATCATATGAATCTTCCCCGTTCAAAAAAAAACCCTGCATGCAAATTTCCATACCAATCGATCCGAATCCATAAGGGTCAGACAGACAGAAATTCATTTATATATTTTATTTATAGATTTATATAGATTTGAGCGTTAGTTCAGGTTTACAATGGCTTTTCTGTACCATGGGCTTAGAGCCGTCTGGGTTGGCGCGGCCGAACCCGGGATCAGTCCTTCCGGTAGATCTCGACAAACACACGGTTGGTACCGTTGGGTAATATTTGTCGTATTAACCCTGTAGGAATCCCTATAGGCATTTCAGAAAGACACCTGGAGGGATCCTTAGAGCAATTACGGGAGGAATCCCCGAAGAAAATTCTGAAAAAATCTCTTGAGGTATTTCTGAAGGAATTCCCAGATGAATTTCGTTAGAAATCCTTTTAGGAATTTCTGAATGAATTCCTGGAGGAATCCCTTGAGGAATTCTTGGAGAAATCCCTGAAGGGATTTCTGGTGGAATCCCTGAAGGAACTCCTGAAGAAATCCCTGAAGCATTTCCTAGAGGAATCTCAGGATGAAATCCTGGAGAAGCTTCTGGACAAATTCCAGGGAGGAACTTCTGAAGGAATTCCTGGAGATATCACTAAAGGAATTTTTGGAGGAATCCCTGGAGGAATTTCTGAAGGAATAACTGGAGGATTTCCTGGAGACATCTTTGCTGAAATTGCTGGACGAATGCCTAAAGCAATCCCTGGATAACATCCTGGTGGAATCTCTAGAGGAACTCTGAGAGGGACTTCTGGAACCGGAATACCTGGAAGAAACCCTGGAGGAATCCCTGAAGGAATTCCTGGAAGATTCCCTCCAGATATTCCAGGATGAACTCCTGGAGAAAATCCAGGAAGAAATCGTGAAGGAATTCTCGGATAGTTTACTGCAGGATTCCCTAGAGGAGCTCTGGGAAGAATCCCTAAAGAAATCCATGAAGAAACCTTTTGAGGAATTCCTGAAAAAAAAGACACTTGCACCGTCTTCGGCCAGAGGCCCTACAGATTGAACATTACTATCATTAGACAAAGGACAACACATATAACACCCAGTGGCCCAGTGGGGAATTTTCCGTTTGACGAGGCTTAAGAGATACCTAAACGGCTGACGCCGCCAACTGCTCGGCAAAGAAGCCCACAAAGAAAAAGAAATACTTAGAGACATTTCTGGAGAAATTCTCAGAAGAATCACTGGGGGAATTCTTGAAAAAATCGCTGAAGTAATTTCTGGAGGAACCTCAGGAAGAATGCCTGGAGCAACTTCTGGACAAATTCCTGGCAGAATCCTGGAACTGCTGGAGAAATTCCAAAAGTAATTCTTGAAAAATTCCGTGGAACTATCCCTGGAAGAATTCCTGTAGAAATTCCTGAATGAATTTATGGAGGAATCTTTAGAGGAATTCTGGAAGGAATCTCGGGAAAAATTTCTGAAGAAATTTCTAGAAAAATCCCTAGAGGAATTCCCAAAGGAATTCCAGTAAGAACTCTTAGAGGAATTTCTGGGGAAATTATTGGAGGAATCATTGAGGAATTCCTGGATAAGTCTCTTAATTTCCTGGAGGAATTCCTGGTTCAATTCCTGAAGGAATTTCTGGAGGAATCCATGGAGTAATCACTGGAGAAATCCCTGAGGGAGAAAATCCTAGTTAAACTCCTGAAGGAAACCCTGAAAGAATTCCCGAAAAAACTCCTGAAAAATAATCCAAGAGGAATTTCTGAAGAATTTCGTGAAAGAATTTCTGGAGGAATCCTTGGATGATTTTCTGGAAAAATTCCTGGAGGAATTTCTGTAGGAATTTCCGAAGGAAATCCTGGTGCAATTCCTGGATAAACTCCTGGACAAGTTCCTGGAGGAATTCCTGAAGAAATACCTGGGATAATTCCCGGAGCAATTTTTGGTGGAGTTCCTAGAGGAGTCCCTGGAGAAATGTCCAATTGAAATCTTAAAGAAATTCCTAGAGAAACTTCGGGAGAAACCCATCGAGGATTTCCTGGAGAAATTTATTAATAACCGTAGTAATTTCTGAAAGAATTCCTGGATCTTGAAGGTATTCCTGGAGGAGTCCTTGAATGAAATCCTGGAGGAACGCCTGAAGGAATGCCTGGAGGAATCCCTGTAGAAATTCCTGGAGACATGCCTGTAGGAATTCCTGGAGAAATTTCCCGAGAAATTCCTTTAATTTTTTTAGAGGAAATGCTGGAGGAATCCCTTCATGAATTCCTTGTGGAATCCCTTGGAGGAATTCCTGAAGAAATTCCTTGAAGAAGCACTGGAGGCTGTGCTAGGTGTACTGTGCAAAGCTACAAATCGTCATGCAGTGAGGGGGATCAGTGATACTTGAAGAATTGACATATGTGTATGCAGTTATTAACAGCCCCTAAGAATTATTTACACATATCAACAAAAATAACAACATGATCGATTCCAATACTTTATCCCTTCATGAATTCCTTGTGGAATCCCTTGGAGGAATTCCTGAAGAAATTCCTTGAAGAAGCACTGGAGGCTGTGCTAGGTGTACTGTGCAAAGCTACAAATCGTCATGCAGTGAGGGGGATCAGTGATACTTGAAGAATTGACATATGTGTATGCAGTTATTAACAGCCCCTAAGAATTATTTACACATATCAACAAAAATAACAACATGATCGATTCCAATACTTTATCTTCAAAACGACGCATCAATGCTGAAAAAGGATACATCCAGTTATGGAGAAAAGTCGTAAACCGGATAGTTGTTATGTTTGGAAACACACAGTTTTCCATCAACTCTCTAATGCACATTCCACCCGCCCGCCGTCCACTCTTGAGCCAACTCGGAGAAATTCTAGCGGCGCGTCGTCGTCCGTCGTTGGTTGGTGCGTGCTCTCAGGGAGAAGCAATCCGCAGCAATAACAAAGAGCATTCAAGGTTTACCGACTTTTCGGCGTTTTTGTTTTTATTACTCTCAATGTACGGAAAAACATAAATAAAGTGCGCTGCAGCAGGCTGCCCTGCCAGCTAAATAGCAGCCAGAGCCAGCAGCCAGCGTGTTTATTGTGGGTCCAGCAGCAGGAGGAAAACCCACCGAGGAAAAGCGGCTGAGTGGAGGGTTAAGGCGGGTGCGTGCGCGCGCGCGGCCGTGGAGTGATGTTTCTGTTTTTCGCGTCTGTTAAACAAATAGATGATCGTGTCTGAAAGGATCGTTGGATGATCATTTTCCTCAGTTTAGTCACTAATTGCATGTCGCGCGACTCGGAAGGCGGGAAAATCGGTTCAGTGATTTTGGATTTCGAATACGCAAGCGCCAGAGGTTTAGTGCAGATCGACGCAGCGTTCCGGAAGTTCCGTCGAGAGGAAGACAATGTTACCGTACAGTTCGTATGCCGCCGCGTTAGATCAAATTCATAGTATCAATCAGGAGTTATCGCTGTTCGCACAAAATGGACGATACTTTCCGATGGAAGCAGGTGCCAGTGCTGGGTTCCCAGGTTCAGCATATTTTGGATTAAATCAGTGGTCGCTGCCGTTTTCATTTCTGAAGGCGGCCCATCGCCCGGAAAAACCGCCTTTCTCCTACATTGCACTGATTGCGATGGCAATCAGTAGTGCACCGAATCAGCGGTTAACGCTCAGCGGGATCTACAAATACATCATGGATAAGTGAGTGAAGTGCAAAATTGGGTGTTGATAATTGATGGGATCTGGATTGTAAAATTCGGTATGTTGTACTGTCGCTGCTCAAAATAAGCTAGAATAAAAATGTGCTTATATATGCTATAAATTGAATCCATATAAAATGTGACGTTGTGGCCGTGAAGAATATAGGAGGATTCACTGATTAAACGTCACGGCAATCTTGGATTATTTTATTCACAATTTCATGAAATATTACAATAATCAATTAATCATGGCTTACGCAGTAATTTGATCTGTTTGGTGAATCCCCTAAATATAAATTGACAGTTGACAGCTATCCTCTTGAAAGAGGCCTAATAAAAGAGCCGGAACGTCGAGAAAAGCAAATCACACCGTTTTGAATAGTCCAAGACTGAGCAAGCCAGTTTTTCGGAAGTAAAAGTGGAAACCTTTCTCGTGTTTGGAATTGAATCATGAATTGAGTTGTTGTATCACTAAAAATATTTTAGAATTATCAAGACAAGTTCTCCACATAGTTAGTCAGATGGAACTTCTGAAATACTTACGATCATTTTTGTGGGTACCCCAATAAGAACTTTGGGCGTATTTAATTCTTCAAAGAAGTTTTGACTGAATTCCAGGAAAATTAAGAAACATATTTAGACTTTTACATTTTTTTCCAGTAATTATCTCAGGGCGGAATTATGAAGATGCCATTCATTAGTTCAAGATTTCTCCTCTATGGTTTCGTATTATGCGATTTACACAGTGTATTCTGTGTACCCTCGCATTTGGCGTTTCCCAATTGATACCGATTTGGTTCTATCGCTGCTGTTCTTTGTTGTTCTGTGATTGTGGAGAGTTTGATCTTGCCTAGTTTGGGTAGTGGCTACGGTTAGTATACCTCAGATAAATATTCAACGTAATACCAACGATCAATCTATTCAGACTTATGCAAAATTGCACAGCCCAAGTGGCTTTAGTCCTTACTAAGGGAAGTAAGGGAAATTTCCAACTAAGAAACCTTATCAACCCGGTGTTTGCTGTTTTTAGTAAAAATGATATGGAAAACTCGCGTGTCATGCCTCGATCAAATGTACTTGTTAATAACGCTATTGTCGCTGAACTAACTACTAGTGATGTGTATGTTGATATAATTGGCGTATACCTTAGTTGAGAGTTTTCTATTGATACGTCCATTGTTCGGTTTATTTACCGTATGATGAACCATCCCCTAGGGATAATTTCAGGCTAGTCATCGCATACTGCTCTTCAAAAGGCATTTCTAATGCTCACCTTATAATTTAGGGCAGCTCAGATATTAACTTGAAAGGCTCCAGTTTGATGGAATACTTAAGTAGTGGAGATCTTGGATTACTTAACATAAGTAACCGCCCAACCTTCTTAGTATCTGCTTGAGAGGAAGTGTTAGACATAACGCTTTGCTCTAACATAATTAGTTCTGAATTGAGCATTTGGAATGTATCAGATGAAGAATCTTTATCCGATCATCCATGCGATCATCGCTGCATTTTTTTTTGAACATTTAAATGTTACTTCGCAAACCTTGCTTTTCTGGAATCCCCGGTTAACCAACTGGGATCTATTTACTGATTTGGTTGCTGCAAAATTTCATGGATGGGGGTAAGAGGGTCAGAATGGACATCTGCAATATTTTCAAATATGCGAACTCTTTGGTACTTTTCATTAATGGAGAATACCCAACTAACAATTGCCAGCCGCAAACAAGCATGCATGCTGAATTGTTGCTTTATAATAGTAATTATAGCTGAAATAAAATTATGATGAACACATTACTGTACAAATGCTATTTCAATTGAAAAAGTAGCCAATGTTCAACTTTTCGTATTGGTATTAACAGTGATAATTTAAAACACATAGATATCAAGAAAAAGTTATTACTCTGTATAATGTATACTGTTAAGTACAAAAAAGATCTTCGGCTCCGTAAAGCGTTATACGCGATTGAGCCCCAAATAAATGAACTAGATAAAAAAAAATTAAAACACTTTTCAAGCGTTTAATAAGATTTTTATTCGACTCGCAGTAATTCCTATACAACATAGTTTAACAAGACTTTTTTCTGCTTCTTGTTAAGTTCATGTACAAATTAGGACATGTATTTGTATAATGTGTTTGTTCCGTCTTCGACCTAACGCACTGGTCAATCGCGACTGAAACTACCGTTTCTCAAACGATCTATTCCCGATTCGCGCCTCTGGAGGGATATCCGCGGCCCAGAGTGTTTAGCACGGTGATCGCACTAGTTATTATTCCCGCACCGACGAGAAGTTTCTTCCACCACAATCTATAACACCGAGGATCACCATGTAGAATAAAATCGATTTATTGCGACGACAACGTGTTATGCGTGTGGTGTATTCGCGCACTGAGAAGACTGACTAACTATCGATCTGAGCTATTCTCCTATCTCCGGGCTGCCGGAGTTAGGTTGAGTGTTCTGCTATCTACCTATCTCGTTATCTGGATGCTGCGAGAATGAGAGACCCACTCGCGGTCCTCAGTTAGGCTGATGACCGTTGCAGAGTGGGGTTTGAATAGATCTAACTGAACAAATTCTACGATACTTTACAGTGCTTTTCACAAGCCAAATAAGTGCTTTCGTATCATCATACTTCGACTCAGAGTACATGATGAAAAACACGTGCTTTTTACTGAACAACAGCTGAATGATCTATTGTTCAGTCGTTAACCATAATGTTGTGCTAATTCACCACTGCTGAATAGGAGTCGAAGTCTGATCATTATTAAACCACGGGAAGTTTATGTTTTGATTTGAGCGGTGCAATTCATCATCTCTAGGATGGCGCAGATAGGAAGGCATGCGGTTGGCAATCGACAGGTCTCGAGTTCGAATCTGGATTTAGGTAAATTTATGTGTAGTCAGTGCCGGATTTAGGCTTCGGGGGGCCCGGGGCAAACCCTATAAAGTGGGCCCCCAACAGCAAGATTTTGAAGATTTTATTTTTTTTCCTCCAATGTTGTGTATTGTTCGTACTTTTATTTTTTTCATTTTTTACGAACACGAATAATGTTGCTTTTCTGGTAATCAACCGAAATGGTATGTTAGACGTACGTAATGACCGGGGGGACGGCATCCTATTTTTTCTCTATGGAGTTTGACAGGTTGGATTGTGCCTCCTTACGTGAAGCATAAATTTATACTCCAGTCAAAATGTCCACCAACACAATCGTGAAAGTGGAATGTTTACCTTTTTAAGAGGGATATCGGGCCAAAACGCTTTTTTCAGATTAGATCTCATGAATGTGTTGAGCATGAAAGAACGAAATACATTAATAATTTTGAATTTGAGAGTGTCGGTATTTAAATCAAGTTCCTATAGCATCCTAATTCTTTGTAAAAAGACACACAACACTTCTTTTCACAAACTTTCTTTGCCAAGGTGCGTTTTTCTACATTTTCTCCCGCTGCTGTATTGACTGAATGTTAGTATTGGTGCGCACGATAAGCGGCAACAAAACCTTAGCACCCCCGTGGTAATGACTGAAGTTTATAGGCACAATTTATGTTGAAAAATGGAAAAATTGAGAGGAAAAATTGCGAAAAAAATCTGGTGAGGATTGAACCAACGTCTTCCTAAATTCGCGCGACAGGGCGCGTTGACCAACACTGCCACAGAAAAGGTAACGGTTTTGTGAAGTAGAAAGCCAACCTGAATTCAACACTCACCACACCCCCGTTCTTCTTCGCAATTCACCAACTCCATCGGTCCTTAGATGTCCACTTCCAACATTCTCCAATAAGATTACCTAGGCATATTGTGTAAAATATCTGGATTGCAATATTCTATGAGTATTTCAAGATTCAGATAGACAAAAGGTAGGACACCAGGGAAAACTTTAGCAAAACATTCTCAAAAACATAAGTGAAACTCAAAATATAGAGATGTTAAACCGCAGCTCCGACATATTTTGGGAAATCAGATTTCCAAAACTGCCCCGAATTTTCGAAACATCTCCTGGAATCGTTATCTTTTCTTTCCCATGATAACATCTGTACTCAATGAACTGATGCAGATAGGTACTAAGCAGTTGTTTTCAGAATGTATTTGTATAATCAATAGACTGATTTTTAAGTTACTCCAAAAACTTCTGTTCGTAGAGACGTTCTTGTGTAGTAACTTTAACTCACAGAAAAAAATCTACTGAACTCAATAAGAACTTTGAAGGGGTTTTAGAGGAACTCGCGTATTTCAAAATGAAACAAAAACTTCGTTCTACCAAATTGTTGAATACTGTTATGCCTATCTAGAGATGAATTTGCTGCAATCAAGCATTACAACCCAACCCTCAAAATAATCATTTTTGGAAAAACACTTCAATTCCAAACAGTTGGATTGTTAAGTAATTAAAATATTGAATCGAAAGAGCAAATTTCTTTGCTTCAAAATATCGAAGGACAAAAGGTCGACGGTGAAAAGATCGAGGGGTCAAACGGTCAAAATAATAAAAAATCTAAGCAGGACAAAAGGTCGAAAGGGCAAGTGGTCAAAAGAAGGAAAGGTCGAAAAGGGAAAACCCGGCCGAAAATGATCTTAAATCCTTGTTATCGTCTTCTTTCATACTTTAACATATCATTGTAACTTGGCCTGGATCTTTTCAACTTAGTGTTTTTAGCACTTCCACAGTTATTAACCGGTCGGAACACGCGCTTGGGCGATCTTAAAACTGCATTGCGCTCGCGCCGGCGTATCTTGACCTTTTTATGGAATTCGCTACAAATTTTACATAAATATCAGGAATATATTAAAATTCTCGGTGAGGATGTCATAAGAAATCTTGAAAGAAGTTTGTTAGAAACTTACTTATTTACTTTCAGTCCTGGGCACCCACGGTGGTGCAGAAGGTCGAATTGAGAGATTTGCATCCTGGGCGATTGTCAGCCATCGCCTTGACCTAATGTTAGGTCGAATGTCTGTCGACTTGCTTGATTTCGTTGTTGAGGCTGCGCCGCCATGAGCCTCTGGGTCTGCCTCTGCTGCGATGTACTGCCGGGTACCTTTTTTGTAATCAATGAACACCAGGTAGAGAGACTCTTGGAATTCATTGATTTGCTCCAGGATGATACGGAGCGTGACAATATAGTCCACACAGGATCATCCGACACGGAATCCTGCTTGCTGCCGTCGGAGAGTTGCGTCAATCTTGTCCTGTATCTGGTTGAATCACTTTGCAGAGGAATATGAGAACGATGCACAGTAATATGATACCCCGCCAAGCCAATTATCGGATACAGTCAGGTCACTCTTTTTGGGTACCTTTACTAAGACGCCTTGATTCCAGTCGGCCGGAAATGTCGCGGTTTCCCATATGTTGCGGAATAATTGATGCAGTAGTTGTGCGGATACTACGGGGTCAGCTTTGAGCATCTCAGCTGATATGCGATCGACCCCTGGGGCTCTGTTCGATTTCATGCTACGGATGGCTGTTTCTATCTCCTGCACTGATGGAGCTTCGGTGTTGACACGGGTAATGCGTCGAAACCTTGGCGGATCATGCTGAGGTGTTGATGGCGTGACCGACACTTGAAAAAGGATTCCAAAGTGCTCGAACCAGCGTTTCAACTGGTCAGCCGGGTCGGTCAGTAACTGTCCAGACGTGTCTTTCACAGGCATCATAGAATTCATCTTGGTCCCACTATAGCGACGTGAGACATCGTAGAGGAGACGGATGTCGCCTGTGTTTGCGGCTTTCTCGCCTTCGTCGGCTAGGGAGTCCGCCCACGCTGTTTTGTTCCGTCTACATGAGCGTTTCACTTCCTTCTCGAGAGCCGAATAGCGCTGACGGGCTACGGCTGTGGCTCCTCGTTCTATCACGGCTGTGGCGATCCTTCGCTCCTCTATCTTCCTCATGGTATCATCTGTGATTTACTGATTCTCCGGGTGCGTAGCTCACCCAAATTATTCTCGCCGGTGGCGACGAAGGCGTTCTTCGACGCTTCCACCTGCTGGAATATCCGCAGCACGGTTCTCTAGTTCCTCGACGAAGGAGTCTTCCAGTCGGCGTGTGTTGAACCGGCGCCTTATTTGCTCCTCCTGTCGCTGGATCCCGACAATGCGCAGTCGGATCTCGCCGATTAGGAGATGATGGTCGGACGCAATGTCGGCGCTATAGCAATGTCGGCGCTATCCACTTATCCGCGATCGGTAATGGCGGCGGCGGGCATATCAAACCGGTTCGGAATTTGACGTTTCTTGGGGGAAAATCAAAACAGTTTCATTCTCCTCCTCACCCCTTCACCCACCAATCGGTGGCGCCAACCGATTGCGATCCCCACGAAACGTCAAAATTCGAATCGGTTGGTTGTGCCCGCCGCCGCCATTACCGCTCGCGGATAAGTGGATAGGATCTCAAGCATAATACGGCATGCCTCATTGGCTAGTTGTGCCAGTTTACCCTGCTGGGCTAGGGTTAATACATTCCCGGATCCAATTCTTGTCCGTTGTTTCGCGCTAAAAGTTGTTGCCGTTGAATAAGTTCGTTTCGTAATCTTTCTTTTTAGGTTTATGTAACGGTTTTTTGGTTTCGGAAACAGTAGATTGTTGGCCTAAGTTCCCCTATCCACCGTGGTGGGGCTGCCACCTTAGGTATAGCTTCCGGTGGAGGAGCATACTCAGCCGCTGGATGCTAGAACAGACGCTGTTTGAGCCGCACCTCCTTGGTGAACAGACGCTCGGGTCGTACCTCCTCAATCTAGCTGAAGTCAGAAGGACAACAGTGCCCAGGATGCACTACCAGCTAAGCACACAAATTTTAGCTGGCGGTCTTTGTCATCGCTTGACCCGTGGAAGCATGAGGTAGGAACCAGAGCTATGTTGGACGCTCTCCTTTTCGACTCTCCGTTTTGCAGCCCAGTTTGTTAGAAAGCTTTGAAAATAAGTCTGGCGAATGGGCAGTTTGCATACATCCGTCAAAAATGTTGTTATTGCTAAGGGATCTGTAAATATATCGCCAGAGAATCACCCGTGATCTTCGACAAAGCGAGACTTATTTGTAAAAAATGAATTCAGAAACGAAAGTATGAGATTAAGGAAATACAGTCGAACCTCCATGAGTCGATGTTCCTTGACTCGATATCGACTCATGGAGGTAATTTTTTCCATACTGAAAAATAATTTCTGGGTTACACAGTTCGAAAAAAAAAAACCTGTAAAATTCCGACGGATCGAATGTAACAAAAGGACCCCGTCATATATGATGGAAATTTTTGTGCGATCTTAAAATTACATTGCGGATGTCTGTTAGAAAATGTAAAGAAAAATTGAGCTCCGAGTGAGAATTGAACTCAGATCCTTGGGGTGTGAGTAGCACGCCCGAGCTCTCTCGGCTATCTCAGCTTGTTGAAGATGAGCAGACAGTCAAAGTTAATCTGCTTCTACCATAATGCACGCATTCCCGACATGCTCCGGCTGCTGCAGAGAGTACTGAGAGAAGCAACGGGGAAACCACCACAGCTGCGAGCAGCCGTTCGTTGACGGAGAGTGGCTGGCATGATTTATAGCAGATGCATGTAAATTTAAAGCGAATATGCTTCAAAATCTGTAAACAAGCCGTCTGACCAGCAGCGGGCTGCTTAGCTGACGTTAAATGTTGGTGTTTTACATTTTTCTGCCGCAAATTTCAGTTGATCTTCAATTTACGTGCTGTTTAACTTTCATATTTTTTTGCTGTGTACTATGATGGTCCCCTCAAAAAGCTTCCCAAAGGATTTTTGTTCCATTACTCGATATTTCCTTGAGTCGATGGCCCCTTCAATATCGACTCATGGAGGTTTTACTGTATATAAAACTAAGTATGTCATGAGGTAAGCTTTGCGCTATGGTCCACTGCACGAATTTATGTTGGCCTGCTTACTCTCACAGAAAATTTGACTTTTGAGCGGTGCCGACACCTCTCAAACGTCAAATTTCGTGTGAGAGTAAGCAGGCCAATGAAAATTCGTGCAGTAATCCATTATGGGTGCTTCACCAAACAATTTATTTATATAAAGTGCTCCGTGTGCCAAAAGTCTGAAAACCCCCACATAATACAAACTGTAACTTTTAAACTGATTGGATTTTAAAAATTTGTCCATCAAAAATGTAAATGAAATCAAAATACATAAAAGCGAGGGTCGACTAAATCTAGGTACACCTGTACCTAGTTTGATAGGGTATATGACCATTGACCATGATTCATCCAACCATTTGAAGGACAATTCTTCAGCAATTCATATCTTTATAAGAAACCGGTGGATTTTTTATGCTCCAAGAATTTTTTGCTTTCAAGCCTTAGAAGTTCAACGAGGATTTCGTCCTTCCCAGCATTGTTGTATCCCAGTTTATATAGGGCCTTCTTAACTTCATCAAGTTTTGGTGGGCCCATCGAATGACTCTCATCAGTGATTAATTTTGTCACTCAAGTGCCGAGCTTGTCGTGCACCTCTCCAACTTTTCACTGAGGTTTGCAAAATAACAAACTGAGGGGGATATACCGTTTGAAAGTTAAATAAGAGTGTGCTTTCCTGCATACAGAAAAAGAATTGAAAAATCAAGATATCTTCAATTGGTCTTGAATAACCCATTCACACATAGGTGGTAACAAAACAGAAAGATATAAAAGAAAACTGTCTGCGCAAAAAATCGGGAAAGCGATAGGAATCCCATTTCGGTCTGGTATGGTGGCGCTGAACACATCGTTTAGAAAAAATAATCTTCGTCTCGATTGGGAGTGTTATCTGGTCTGTGTGGTCTGCTTGTACCTACTTGCAGCCACTATGGTACCTACAAGTATAACAATGAGCGAGCTCATCCTGCACTACAATTCTCGACAATGACTGGTGAGTATATGTTCCAGCTGCTATAGTTGAGGAGGCGTTCGTGTGGATGGAATTGGAAAATTTAGAGTTTAGGTGTATCACGAGGAAATGATTGAACGTCTGTCTTTGCTCCCCTGCTCGAGCTCCAATGCGTCTGTCTGCGGTCCAACTTGTGGAATCTTTTTGATGACTTTCTCATTTTTGCGAACTGTAGAGATCTTTCAATTCCCGTTTAGTGGAAACGTTCGTTGTAGAGGGCTACTGTAGCCTGTAACAATTGGATCCATAATTGATGTTGTTTGATGAAACTACTAGCGCTTGGTGGAGTTTAAGAATGAGTCTAGCTATATAGGGTATCGCGCCACTTGGGCGGTGGCTTCTATATTCGTCTGTTTTCCACTATAACTCAGTCAATTTTGAACCAATTGACTTGAAATGTTGTACACGGGTAGATACTATACCTATCTCACTGCATCCCAAAAATTGTGTCAATTGATTCAAATTTGACTGAGTTATAGCGGGAAACAGACGAAAATAGAAGCCACCGCCCAAGTGGCGCGATTCCCTAGTATACATATTTTATATCCCAGCTTATAGAAGGGCTACAAAAGTTTTTACTTGTTTTTATTTAATGCGCAGTTTTGTAATACATATTGTATTTTGAAAAGTATCATAAATATATAAAACTACTACAAAACTATCACATATTTTTCGGTGGGTTACAATATAATACAGAGTAGTCATTGAAATTTTCAGTTAAATTCTATTCATCCTATATTTGTAGAATATCCGTGTCGTGTCCCGATCCATGGCTGTTTGTCTCCAGTTCCGCACTCTGCGTAGGGTTCGCAGATCGTCCTCCACTTGGTTGACCCACCTAGCTCGCTGCGCTCCACGTCTTCTTGTACCGGTCGGATGACTCTCGAGAACCATTTAAATCGGGTTGATATCCGAAATCCTGATGACGTGGCCCACCCACCGTAGCCTCCCGATTTTCGCGGTGTGGACGATGATTGGTGCTCTCAGCAGCTGATGCAACTCGTGGTTCATTCGCCTTCTCCAAGTCCCGTCTTCCATCTGCACTCCGCTGTAGATGATTCGCAACCTTCGCAAAACCTTCCGTTTGAAAACTCCAAGGGCGCGTTGATCCTCTGCATGTAGAATGCATGTTTCGTGCCCGTAGAAAACTACCGGTCTAATCAGCGTTTTGTAATGACTAATCCCATTCGCCTGGCTTCATTCTTACGTCGGATGACGTAAGAATCGCCATCGTCTCAACTTTTGCGAGCTTAAATATCAATATCATCAGCGAAACCAAGCAGCTGAACGGACTTCGTGAAAATCGTTCCACTTGTGTTTGTCCCCGCTCTCCTTATTACAACCTCTATGGCAATGTTAAACAGCAAGTACGAAAGACCATCACCTTGCCGTAAGCCTTTGCGAGATTCGAAGAGACTCGAGAGGGTTCCTAATACTCGAACTACGCACATCACTCGATCCATCGTCGCCTTGATCAATCGTATCAGTTTATCCGGGAATCTGTATTCGTGCATAATCTGCCATAGCTGGTCTCGATCGATTGTATCATACGCCGATTTCTGGCGGATGGCGAACATCTGATCCGTTGTAGCGCGTTCACTCATGATCCAGCCTGATATTGCCCCACGAATTCTCTTGCAATCGGAATATCCAATGGATAAAATGTTGTGACTAATTTTATCAATTATCCATAGTATCTACCTATAATAAAACTAGTCAAAATATTTCGTTTTTTTTTTTTCATTTTTGTAAGAAAATTACCGTATGAGTTCATTAGTCATGATATTACAAGTTCAAATATAATTGATTAATTTTACCTCATTCTTCCGTTCAGCTTCCCGTACTACCGCGAGAACAAACAAGGCTGGCAAAACTCCATCCGGCACAACCTTTCGCTGAACGATTGCTTCATCAAGGTACCCCGGGACAAATCGGCGTCATCGTCGTCCGGTGGCAAACCGTCCACTGCTGGTGCCGGTGGCGATGGTGCAGATTCCAACGATGGCAACAGCAGTGGAATCGGCGGTGGCAAAGGCAGCTACTGGATGCTGGACCCGTCGGCAAACGATATGTTCGAGCAGGGCAATTACCGCCGACGGAGAACGCGCCGGCAGCGAAACGCGAAAATGATCCTGAATGGCCATTTTCAGGTGAGTGTCGGCGGTTCGGTTGTTTGCTGTTGATTGAGCGTTGGCGTTATTTTTCTATGCATGTTGCTCTGGGGTTTTTTATGATATTGTATGCCTGTTTAGCGGGAGAGGAACTTTGTTGGGATTGTGAGAATGCACAGTGGGAAAAATCGACCCAAAAAACGGATCTTTTAACGCCGCTGGTTTCGGTACGTGAAGTTGACCATTTCTGACGTTAAAAATTACGAGAAATCGATTGGTGCTAAATTCATTCACCGCACGGCACGGGAAGTGGTCCATTTTGCCCCATTTGGCCCTTTTTTCATACAAAAAGAGATTCAAAATGTACTTTCAAACAACTCACACGAGTGTAGATCGCTGAAAATAGCTGCAAGTGTAATTAGAGGTTTATAGAAATCATAAACATTCATGAAAGATCCTTGGAAATGCTTATTTTGCCCCATATGCCCCAACAACTGCTGGAAATTGTGAATTTTATATAATTATGAATGCATTTTTAAGGTTACTGATTTGAATTTGATTTTTTTGCATAAACAAAAAGCGCTAGATCTGTTATCACCAGTATAATATTCAGTAGTTGTCCAATTTACCCCATTTTGCCCTATTATCATAGAAAAATGGGATTTAAAATGTATTTATAAGAAACAGATACAGCCATGGAACGATGAAATTAGTTTTAGTTGCAATTGAAAGCTAACAGTTATCAAGCGCATATATGAAAATATTTTCCCTATTTTACCCTACATGCCCCTAAAACTGCTGGATAATAACAAAACTTGTATGGTTTTGTAATGTTGCTAAATGCAAAACATGAAGTCCTGAAACATCTTGGATATATTCAAATGCGGTTTATCGATTTATACTAGAATCATTTTCGGAATGGTATGAATAGCTGTCCATTTCACCCCAATTAGCCATGATTTTTTGTCATGTAATGAATAAATTATTTTGCAATGATTTTTGTCAGGTAATGAATAAATTAATTTCCCTTATTAGCATTGGTACTGAAACCAATGTTATCAAAAAGACATATATATGATTTTTTTTCTATATTTTCAGCTTTTGATGGGGAATTAAGGGCATAATAAGCATTTTAAGAAATATGTCAAATATGCGCTAAATTGATTGATTGGAGCCCTTTTGGTCTTAAAGTACCAAATTATATATATTTGAGATGCCTCATTAAATCAGTTGTGTGCATATTTGCCACAAATTAGATTATTATTGATGCTTATAATACCCTGAATTCTCCACCAGTTATATTTTTAACTGTCCTTTCGATTGCATTGGCTTCAGTACCAAAATTTCAGCAATTCGGACATAAGCAAATGCGGGAAACCAATCAATTAATCAAGGCGAAAACAAATCAGGGCAAATTGGGGTGAAATGGACAGCTATTTGTACCCTCCCGAGAATTCTAAAGCTAATCGATAAACCGTATTTGTACATAAAAAATTAACAGGACTTCCTGTATTGCACCAAGTGACATCATAAAATAATACGAAAAATGTTATCATCCAGCAGTTTTAGGGTCATGTGGGGAAAAATAGGGAAAATATTTTCATATATGCCCATGATAACTGTTAGCTTCCAATTGCAACTAAAACTAATTTCAACGTTCCATAGCAGTATTTGTTCTTTATAAATGCATTTTAAATCTTATTTTTCTACGATAATGGGGCAAAATGGGGCAAATTGGACAACTACTGAAGATGATTATGGTGATAACAGATCTAGCGCTTTTCGTTTATGCAAAAAAATCAAATTCAAATCAGTAACCTTAAAAATCCATTCATAACTATATAAAATTCACAATTTCTAGCAGTTGTTGGGGCATATGGGGCGAAATCAGCATTTCAAAGAATCTTTCATATTTTTTTATGATTTCTATTAACCTCTAATTACACCTGCAGCTAGTTTCAACGATCTACGGTCGTGTTAGTTGTTTGAAAGTACATTTTGATTTTCTTTTTGTATGAAAAAAGGGCCAAATGGGGCAAAATGGACCACTTCCCGTGCCGTGCGGTGAATGAATTTAGCATCAATCGATTTCTCGTATTTTTTACGTCAGAAATGGTCAACTTCACGTACCGAAACCAGCGGCGTTAAAAGATCCGTTTTTTGGGTCGATTTTTCCCACTGTGGAATGGTTTGAAGCCGGATTTTTTTCAAGCGCTATTATAGATTTTTTTCTACGTATTTCTGTGGTTTTGGTGCTCAATAGCATAAAACAAGCAGGATATGATGCAACATATTTTTTCTGGATATCCTAGGTCATCCAAACTGTTCTTTACTTTAGATCCTAAAGTCTACGGATGGATCAGTAACTTTTTTCATTATGCAAATCTACGTTTTGTATTCTATCATGCTCAGTAAGTCTTCTAAAAAAACTAGTAGGCAGTATCAGATCAGTCGGAATATCCTAGGTCATCCAAATTGTTCTTGAGTTTAGATCCTAAAGGCTACGGGTGTAACAGTAATTTCTTTCATTACACAAAGCTACAATTTGTATTCTATCATATCCGGCAAGTCTTCTGAAAGTTCAATAGACAATATCACGTTAGTCGGGATATCCTAGGTCATCCAAACTATTTTTGAGTTTAGATCCTAAAGTCGACGGGTGTAACAGTAACTTCTGTCATTATCAGTGTACGCAGAATATGCCGCCGCAAGCGAAAAACAGCCAACAAAGAAGGCACGGCAACAACGCTTTGTTTTTTCGTTAGCAGATAATGACAAAATCGCTTCCGAGTTTGTTCACAACAAAAACGGTAGGAATTTTTGTCTCGTTCTATTCACATCGTGATTTTCGCATTGTTTTACAACTGAAACTCAACTCTGAGGTTTGCAAGAGTCTTATTTCGTCCAAATGCTTATGAATTCGATAATGTGGGTCGAAAATTTTAGCAGAAAAGCCGAAATATCAGCACACGCACGGCAAGCGATGTTTGTTTTATTGCTCTCATCGCCTGACATGCGTTTGTTGCGGAGCGCCTTTGTTACCAACATGCACCGCTTAGGACAAAGCGTTTGTTTTTCGGCGTGATCCGTTTTTCGTACCCTGGTCATTATACAAAGCCACAATTTGTATTCTATTATGTCCAGTAAGTCATCTGAAAGTTCAATAGACAGTATCAGGTCAGAAATAATATTCTAGGTCATCCAAACTGTTTTTGAGTTTAGATCCTAAGGTGTACGGGTGTAACCGTAACTTCTTTAATTATACAAAGCTTAGATTTGTATTCTATAATGTCCAATAAGTATTCTGGAAGTTCAATAGACAGTATCAGCTTAGTCGGGATATCCTAGGTCATCCATACCATAATCTATTGTGTCCAGTAAATCTTCTGAATGTTCAATGGATATCGGACGATGGATTTGACGGGCTTGGTGGTCTAGTGGCTACCGCTTCTGATTCATATGCAGAAGGTCATGGGTTCAATCCCTGGCCCGTCCTTTGATCTGTGTAAAGCACCGTTAAATGTAATCGAAACGTTAATATTTTATCAGCAATTTAACACTTTTTGTAAGATGTTTACAAAATTTTTCATTGACTTTCATTCAGTTGACAAACGAGTATCGAGCAGCTGACTATGAATATGCTGGCAAGTGAATGAAAATTGTCGCACGGTGAACTTCAACACGTATGCTCGAAAGTTTTGCGCCCTGCTTGTTAGTTAGTTTTCTACCAATTGACTTGATTTTTGGAATATGGTAAGATACGCACAGTGTCTAGCTATGCACAAAATTTCATATCACTTGGTTCGAAATTGACTGAGTTATAGCAGCAAGTGCTCACAATAGGTGCTCCTGCCCAAATAGTCCCAGGCCCTATTTATGCAATGAGTTGCAAAATGAAGATTTTTACAGTTGCATACAACATGTTTTGCCATGACAAAAAAAAGCTTGGGTATGATTGACTCAATCTGTACCATTTTGCTTCCCCATGGCTAAATGCCCAAGTAACACACTTGTCACCGAAGAGTCACGGCGGCGCAGGTTTTTGTTGCGCAGAAGTCACTGCGACTTACTTCTAACAAATAAACATCTACTTGCTAGAAGTAAGTCACAGTGACTTCTGCGCAACAAAAACTTGCGCCGCCGTGACTCTTCGGTGACAAGTGTGTTACTTGGGTGGGAGGTTGTTGTTGAGGTATTGCAAGACCTGGTGTTATTATTCACCAGATATTCGTTAGAAACACTTACTTACCTTACCGGTCAGGCTAAGGCCAGGGTTCCCTCTGCTGCACATAGTAGCCTCCTCCATTCCACTCGGAATATGGCTGTTTGTCTCCAGTTCCGTACTCTGCGTAGGGTCCCCAGATCGTCCTCGATTTGGTCGACCCACCTAGCTCGCTGCGCACCACGTCTTCTTGTACCGGTCGGATGACTCTCGAGAACCATTTTAGTCGGGTTGCTATCCGACATCCTGATGACGTGACCCGCCCACCGTAGCCTCCCGATTTTCGCGGTATGGACGATGGTTGGTTCTCCCAGCAGCTGATGCAGCTCGTAGTTCATTCGCCTTCTCCAAGTCCCGTCTTCCATCTGAACTCCGCCGTAGATGGTACGCAACACCTTCCGTTCGGAAACTCCAAAGGCGCGTTGGTCCTCTGCACGTAGGGTCCATGTTTCATGCCCATAGAGGACGACCGGTCTAATCAGCGTTTTGTAGATGATTAACTTCGTGTTACGGCGAACTTTATTCGATCGTAGAGTTCTGCGGAGTCCAAAGTAAGCACGATTTCCTGCCACAATGCGCCTCTGAATTTCTCTGCTGGTGTCGTTGTCGGCGGTCAGCAGTGAGCCCAAGTACACGAATTCTTCAACCGCCTCGATTTCATCACCGTCGATATAAATTCGGGGTGGCTGGCGGGGTGATTCCTCCCTGAAGCCCTTTGCCATCATGTACTTTGTCTTCGACTCATTAATGACTAATCTGATTCGCCTGGCTTCACTCTTTAGTCGGATGTACGTTTCCGCCATCGTCTAAAATTTACGAGCAATAAATAATATCAATATCATCGGCGAAATCTAGCAGCTGAACGGACTTCGTGAAAATCGTCCCACTCGTGTTTATCCCCGCTCTCCTTATTACACCCTCTAAAGCAATGTTGAACAGCAGGCACGAAAGACCATCACCTTGCCGTAACCCTCTGCGCGATTCGAAAAGACTCGAGAGTGTCCCTGATACTCAAACTACGCACATCACTCGATCCATCGTTGCCTTGATTAATCGTATCAGTTTATCCGGGTACCTATCCGTAATCGTGCATAATCAGCTATAGCTGTTCTCAATCGATTGTATCATACGCCGATTTGAAATCGATGAACAAGTGATGTGTGGGCACGCTGTATTCGCGGTATTTCTGCAACACCTGGCGAATGGCGAACATCTGGTCCGTTGTAGCGCGTTCACCCATAAATCCAGCCTGATATTGCCCCACGAACTCTTTGCAATCGGTGATAGACGGCGGACATAAAATTTGAGAGAGTATCTTGTAGGCAGCGCTCAGTAGTGTGATCGCGCGGTAGTTCCCGCAATCCAACTTCTCGCCTTTTTTGTAGATGGGACACACCTTCCATCCATTTCTCCGGTAATACTTCCTCCCAAATCTTGGTTATGACCCAGTGTAGTGCTCTCACCAGTGCATCTCCACCGTATTTTAGAAGCTCGCTTGGTAGTTGATCTGCTCCAATGCTTGGGAACCATGAGTGGAATATCAGGAGGATTTTTTGCCGAAATCCTGGAATGAATCCCTATAGGATCCTCGGGAGGCATTACAAGAACTGGTAGTAATCCTAGGAGAGTTCATTGGGGAATTATCGGGAGGATTTGCTGAATATTATTATAGAAAAATCCCTACGGGAGGCCTTGTATGCGTACCGAGATACCGTCAAGTCGCCAGTCACTATAGATTTTAGAGGATTTGGGGCGAATATGGGCTGTCATTTGACATCAATCTTATAAACATTGTTGGTGCCGCTGTTAATTGCTTTTATTATAGGTTAACATTAAAGCAATATCCAGAAAGTAGTTTTTTTTACATAATTTGGTGATATAGTACAATTATTAGTAGAAGGTAGTAAGGTCGCCTGATTCCGTGGTAGGTCCCCATTCAACGTGTATCAATCATTTTATTCTATTTTGTTTAAAAACGATCAAAACATCCCAGCCAAGTGAATTTTCTTCGTGTTTATTAATTTCTAGTAATAACTGGTAAGATTTAATTAGAAAAACCAATTTCAAATTTTAATTTTTTTTAGTTTTATGGGACAATATGGGGCACGGTGAATGGAGACCATTGATTTTTAGGGTATCCATTTACCGTGCCTTTTTGTTTCAATTAAAAAGTACGAATAATCGTAATTGCTTTGGTAATGCAAAATAAATACCTGATATGTGAATTTAATTGCTTCTTGGTTGAATAAAAACGTTACTACATCTACATTCAGGTTATCGCTTAAATCACCTTAGCGCAGTTTTCGTTTTTTCACCATGAATGCAGCGAACTAGCAGAAAACCGCTTCATGTAAACACACTTTAGTGTCAAAATGGTACTTTAAAAAGTTTTAATGGGCGCTTTGACTTGGTAACAATTCATTAGTGCTGTATTGGTGAAATTGAAGGAAAATTGCCATACAATTCAATCGTAATATGGAAAAAATGAAAAAAAAAGTATATTCGAGACACACGGTGACTGGCGACCTAACGGTATAGAACGGTATATGTGAAATAATTTACATCAGTGCTATCTAGTGTGGAAATGTTTAACTGGAAATCTTTTCGACACAGGTATATGACTTTTTAACATTTGAACGGTTTGGTTGAAGACGCCATCTTTTATTTCTTGACTTAGTTGAGATATTAACAACAGTTGTTTTTTTTCTTCCCAGCTCCACCTTGTCGAAAGTTTTTTACTGAAATTAGATCATCGAACTAAGTTTGGCCACATTTACTGAAAACATAAAAACTGAGGTGCCTAGTAAGCAAATTCTGAAGTTAATTGTTCACCATGTAAGAAGTATGGATTTTCTGAGCAACTTCTCCGAAGACAGTATGCTGAAATATTGTGTAATTATTAAGATATTCACTTCAAAAGTACTGTCCTATGAATTGGACTATTTATCAGTGGATATGGGTTAATTTAACCATAAACAATATTTATTTATATTATAATAAGAGATCAGATTGCATTAATATTTTAGAAAAGTCACGGTTTAAATGTTTTTAAGAAACAAATATATAGGTAGGCCTCTGCCTACCCTGAGCTTGTCACAAGTTTCCTGTTCCTTATTATTTCTCACCAAGGTTTGAGAAATTTTCCAATTTTAGATCCTTATCTACGTGAAACATCAGTCCAATTTTTTCGCATCTCTGAGGAAACCACAGCTTCATCCATTTCCCTCTATTCATTCTCTTCCCCTCGCAGGCATCACCATTTGCGATGGCGTTCCCTTCGTCAGCTGCGATGGCCACGGCGGAATTCATTAAAACAACAGCATCCACAAACGATTTCCATCATCTGATAGGCGGCCACAATTTGGAGGCAGTCGCACCAAACTGCTACCCCGCGGCAACGGCAACGGTGCTCGGTGGAAACGCTGGCCATTCGGTGCTGTCGCTACCGCCGAGCTCTTCATCATTACCTGGCGGGCTGCTGCCGATTGCCACATCGCCGTGTCCTTCGTCGAACTCGACGTGCTCTTCGCCATCGCAGCAGAATTACCTTCATCACCACCAGCACCAACAGCAGCAGCTACACTATCAACTTCAGCATCACGAGCAACAATCAGCTTCAGGTGGTCCAATTTCGACAAATGAAGACATAAAACGAGATTTTGATGAAGCAACCGATAGCGGCAGTCTAACGAGCTTCCCTGCGGTGGTCCTGCTGGACTACGGTGAATCCTTAGCCGCCATGCAGTCCACTGCCGCAGCCAAGCCGCCCGATAATTATTTAGAAAATTTTCAATCGAATTTTCCCTCGTTGGATGCATTCCTGGGTGAGCTGGGCGAGTTGAAGGTAAAAACCTCAACGACGACGACGACGACTAGCACCACGGGAGGCCATTTGAACGTTGACGACGACATCGCCGAGGACTGCAGCCACCAGTACCACTTTGGCCACCGTGGCCAACGACCGGAAGGATACGATGAGCGGAGTATTGTAAACAGCTCACCGCAAATGGAACCACAACAAAAACAGACACCGGTAGAAGTTGGCAGTACTTCCGGAACTGCCGTTGCCACCAGCATGGGGTCGGTTTGTGCTGCTAGTGCTGCTGTCAGACCGAAGAAGACCAGTGGTTTAAAGTCGAGTAATTTTACCATTGAAAGTATTATGCGAAAGCACTAGTGAGTGAGTGGGGAGCATTGCATCGCCACAGGGGGCACGCTCGCCGGTGCAGTGGAGCATTTTCAGTCAGGTGCCATAACAAATTTTCCGAGTAGGCTAAGCGAGTAATAAACTAGTCAGGGCTTTGTATTTATTTTTGGTATGCGACGAATAAAGTGGATATAGTACGTGAATGCGGGGTGTTTTTTCTATTAGCAGTAAAATAATTTAAAATAGAATTTCTACGAAGACAACTAGACAAGCAGACAAGAAGGTGAGAAGACGAGAAAACGAGAAGACGAGAAGACGAGAAGACGAGAAGACGAGAAGACGAGAAGACGAAAAGACGAAAAGACGAAAAGACGAAAAGACGAAAAGACGAAAAGACGAAAAGACGAAAAGACGAAAAGACGAAAAGACGAAAAGACGAAAAGACGAAAAGACGAAAAGACGAAAAGACGAAAAGACGAAAAGACGAAAAGACGAAAAGACGAAAAGACGAAAAGACGAAAAGACGAAAAGACGAAAAGACGAAAAGACGAAAAGACGAAAAGACGAAAAGACGAAAAGACGAAAAGACGAAAAGACGAAAAGACGAAAAGACGAAAAGACGAAAAGACGAAAAGACGAAAAGACGAAAAGACGAAAAGACGAAAAGACGAAAAGACGAAAAGACGAAAAGACGAAAAGACGAAAAGACGAAAAGACGAAAAGACGAAAAGACGAAAAGACGAAAAGACGAAAAGACGAAAAGACGAAAAGACGAAAAGACGAAAAGACGAAAAGACGAAAAGACGAAAAGACGAAAAGACGAAAAGACGAAAAGACGAAAAGACGAAAAGACGAAAAGACGAAAAGACGAAAAGACGAAAAGACGAAAAGACGAAAAGACGAAAAGACGAAAAGACGAAAAGACGAAAAGACGAAAAGACGAAAAGACGAAAAGACGAAAAGACGAAAAGACGAAAAGACGAAAAGACGAAAAGACGAAAAGACGAAAAGACGAAAAGACGAAAAGACGAAAAGACGAAAAGACGAAAAGACGAAAAGACGAAAAGACGAAAAGACGAAAAGACGAAAAGACGCTCGCCGGTGCAGTGGAGCATTTTCAGTCAGGTGCCATAACAAATTTTCCGAGTAGGCTAAGCGAGTAATAAACTAGTCAGGGCTTTGTATTTATTTTTGGTATGCGACGAATAAAGTGGATATAGTACGTGAATGCGGGGTGTTTTTTCTATTAGCAGTAAAATAATTTAAAATAGAATTTCTACGAAGACAACTAGACAAGCAGACAAGAAGGTGAGAAGACGAGAAAACGAGAAGACGAGAAGACGAGAAGACGAGAAGACGAGAAGACGAGAAGACGAAAAGACGAAAAGACGAAAAGACGAAAAGACGAAAAGACGAAAAGACGAAAAGACGAAAAGACGAAAAGACGAAAAGACGAAAAGACGAAAAGACGAAAAGACGAAAAGACGAAAAGACGAAAAGACGAAAAGACGAAAAGACGAAAAGACGAAAAGACGAAAAGACGAAAAGACGAAAAGACGAAAAGACGAAAAGACGAAAAGACGAAAAGACGAAAAGACGAAAAGACGAAAAGACGAAAAGACGAAAAGACGAAAAGACGAAAAGACGAAAAGACGAAAAGACGAAAAGACGAAAAGACGAAAAGACGAAAAGACGAAAAGACGAAAAGACGAAAAGACGAAAAGACGAAAAGACGAAAAGACGAAAAGACGAAAAGACGAAAAGACGAAAAGACGAAAAGACGAAAAGACGAAAAGACGAAAAGACGAAAAGACGAAAAGACGAAAAGACGAAAAGACGAAAAGACGAAAAGACGAAAAGACGAAAAGACGAAAAGACGAAAAGACGAAAAGACGAAAAGACGAAAAGACGAAAAGACGAAAAGACGAAAAGACGAAAAGACGAAAAGACGAAAAGACGAAAAGACGAAAAGACGAAAAGACGAAAAGACGAAAAGACGAAAAGACGAAAAGACGAAAAGACGAAAAGACGAAAAGACGAAAAGACGAAAAGACGAAAAGACGAAAAGACGAAAAGACGCTCGCCGGTGCAGTGGAGCATTTTCAGTCAGGTGCCATAACAAATTTTCCGAGTAGGCTAAGCGAGTAATAAACTAGTCAGGGCTTTGTATTTATTTTTGGTATGCGACGAATAAAGTGGATATAGTACGTGAATGCGGGGTGTTTTTTCTATTAGCAGTAAAATAATTTAAAATAGAATTTCTACGAAGACAACTAGACAAGCAGACAAGAAGGTGAGAAGACGAGAAAACGAGAAGACGAGAAGACGAGAAGACGAGAAGACGAGAAGACGAGAAGACGAAAAGACGAAAAGACGAAAAGACGAAAAGACGAAAAGACGAAAAGACGAAAAGACGAAAAGACGAAAAGACGAAAAGACGAAAAGACGAAAAGACGAAAAGACGAAAAGACGAAAAGACGAAAAGACGAAAAGACGAAAAGACGAAAAGACGAAAAGACGAAAAGACGAAAAGACGAAAAGACGAAAAGACGAAAAGACGAAAAGACGAAAAGACGAAAAGACGAAAAGACGAAAAGACGAAAAGACGAAAAGACGAAAAGACGAAAAGACGAAAAGACGAAAAGACGAAAAGACGAAAAGACGAAAAGACGAAAAGACGAAAAGACGAAAAGACGAAAAGACGAAAAGACGAAAAGACGAAAAGACGAAAAGACGAAAAGACGAAAAGACGAAAAGACGAAAAGACGAAAAGACGAAAAGACGAAAAGACGAAAAGACGAAAAGACGAAAAGACGAAAAGACGAAAAGACGAAAAGACGAAAAGACGAAAAGACGAAAAGACGAAAAGACGAAAAGACGAAAAGACGAAAAGACGAAAAGACGAAAAGACGAAAAGACGAAAAGACGAAAAGACGAAAAGACGAAAAGACGAAAAGTCGAAAAGACGAAAAGACGAAAAGACGAAAAGACGAAAAGACGAAAAGACGAAAAGACGAAAAGACGAAAAGACGAAAAGACGAAAAGACGAAAAGACGAAAAGACGAAAAGACGAAAAGACGAAAAGACGAAAAGACGAAAAGACGAAAAGACGAAAAGACGCTCGCCGGTGCAGTGGAGCATTTTCAGTCAGGTGCCATAACAAATTTTCCGAGTAGGCTAAGCGAGTAATAAACTAGTCAGGGCTTTGTATTTATTTTTGGTATGCGACGAATAAAGTGGATATAGTACGTGAATGCGGGGTGTTTTTTCTATTAGCAGTAAAATAATTTAAAATAGAATTTCTACGAAGACAACTAGACAAGCAGACAAGAAGGTGAGAAGACGAGAAAACGAGAAGACGAGAAGACGAGAAGACGAGAAGACGAGAAGACGAGAAGACGAGAAGACGAAAAGACGAAAAGACGAAAAGACGAAAAGACGAAAAGACGAAAAGACGAAAAGACGAAAAGACGAAAAGACGAAAAGACGAAAAGACGAAAAGACGAAAAGACGAAAAGACGAAAAGACGAAAAGACGAAAAGACGAAAAGACGAAAAGACGAAAAGACGAAAAGACGAAAAGACGAAAAGACGAAAAGACGAAAAGACGAAAAGACGAAAAGACGAAAAGACGAAAAGACGAAAAGACGAAAAGACGAAAAGACGAAAAGACGAAAAGACGAAAAGACGAAAAGACGAAAAGACGAAAAGACGAAAAGACGAAAAGACGAAAAGACGAAAAGACGAAAAGACGAAAAGACGAAAAGACGAAAAGACGAAAAGACGAAAAGACGAAAAGACGAAAAGACGAAAAGACGAAAAGACGAAAAGACGAAAAGACGAAAAGACGAAAAGACGAAAAGACGAAAAGACGAAAAGACGAAAAGACGAAAAGACGAAAAGACGAAAAGACGAAAAGACGAAAAGACGAAAAGACGAAAAGACGAAAAGACGAAAAGACGAAAAGACGAAAAGACGAAAAGACGAAAAGACGAAAAGACGAAAAGACGAAAAGACGAAAAGACGAAAAGACGAAAAGACGAAAAGACGAAAAGACGAAAAGACGAAAAGACGAAAAGACGAAAAGACGAAAAGACGAAAAGACGAAAAGACGAAAAGACGAAAAGACGAAAAGACGAAAAGACGAAAAGACGAAAAGACGAAAAGACGAAAAGACGAAAAGACGAAAAGACGAAAAGACGAAAAGACGAAAAGACGAAAAGACGAAAAGACGAAAAGACGAAAAGACGAAAAGACGAAAAGACGAAAAGACGAAAAGACGAAAAGACGAAAAGACGAAAAGACGAAAAGACGAAAAGACGAAAAGACGAAAAGACGAAAAGACGAAAAGACGAAAAGACGAAAAGACGAAAAGACGAAAAGACGAAAAGACGAAAAGACGAAAAGACGAAAAGACGAAAAGACGAAAAGACGAAAAGACGAAAAGACGAAAAGACGAAAAGACGAAAAGACGAAAAGACGAAAAGACGAAAAGACGAAAAGACGAAAAGACGAAAAGACGAAAAGACGAAAAGACGAAAAGACGAAAAGACGAGAAGACGAAAAGACGAAAAGACGAAAAGACGAAAAGACGAAAAGACGAAAAGACGAAAAGACGAAAAGACGAAAAGACGAAAAGACGAAAAGACGAAAAGACGAAAAGACGAAAAGACGAAAAGACGAAAAGACGAAAAGACGAAAAGACGAAAAGACGAAAAGACGAAAAGACGAAAAGACGAAAAGACGAAAAGACGAAAAGACGAAAAGACGAAAAGACGAAAAGACGAAAAGACGAAAAGACGAAAAGACGAAAAGACGAAAAGACGAAAAGACGAAAAGACGAAAAGACGAAAAGACGAAAAGACGAAAAGACGAAAAGACGAAAAGACGAAAAGACGAAAAGACGAAAAGACGAAAAGACGAAAAGACGAAAAGACGAAAAGACGAAAAGACGAAAAGACGAAAAGACGAAAAGACGAAAAGACGAAAAGACGAAAAGACGAAAAGACGAAAAGACGAAAAGACGAAAAGACGAAAAGACGAAAAGACGAAAAGACGAAAAGACGAAAAGACGAAAAGACGAAAAGACGAAAAGACGAAAAGACGAAAAGACGAAAAGACGAAAAGACGAAAAGACGAAAAGACGAAAAGACGAAAAGACGAAAAGACGAAAAGACGAAAAAACGAGACGACGAGAAGACGAGAAGACGAGAGAACGAGAGGACGAATGGACGAATGGACGAGAAGACGAGAATGTGGAATCTGGACTACGGGGATTTCGGAAAGACGATTATTCACAGGATTCAGCTTTAAATTCAGAACACACGCTTGGCTTTATTCTCGGCTTCCACACTTCTACCTAACTGTACCCAACACTGTCTCCTTTCACGCACTCTTCTTCTGCTCTCTCGCTACTCCCTATCGGTGACCTATTCGCGCTACCTGCTTGTCATACACTGAGAGTAATCATCACATGTGGGATACCACACTCCCCCTTTACTTAGAATCAGAGTTGATTATTCTTACATAGTCTTTCAAGTATTTCGGTGGTCTTCCCAAGTAACAATTTCTATGCTTTCTGCTCTTAGACATTATTTAAAGAGGTTTTGTCAAGGATTTGGTAAACCCTTTTACGTTTAATGAAGCAGTAAATGTTGTCAAGCAGCTTTTACGATACAAGCAACTTTAAAACGTTTTGTAGATATCTGGAAACCCATTGAATAAAGCTTGTCTTCTTGCCTTTTCATCAAGCAAAAATTTCATTGTAAGCGAACTGTTTAGTACGTATTAAAACTTGGTACTAAAACCTATTTCTAAGCTGCAGGCATGTCCTATCTGCACGGTTTTGAAACCAGATAGATTGCATGAAGTTGTAATAAAGCCATCTTAAAACTTTTTGGAGTAACCGCTGGATGCATTAAAGCTTACTAAAGAGTGTTACTGCAAAGTAATTTTATTCTGATCAACTTATTTGATATGCCACACAAACAAATGGTAATCAACCAGGCGTAATATTTTTTCATTCAATTTGATGTAAACGCAATTGGAAAAAACTTCTGGTGCGCTTCATTTTTCTAGCTAGGTGACCAAACTGAGCTTATTCCGCTAGAGTCCGATTGCGACTGAGATTTCAGAAGCAGTCAATGGGTGCTACGGATGACATCGTTTGCTCTAGCGCCGGCATCACAGTAGTTTCATAGAATCACTTTTGTTCGCACTAAGTCTTCCGCAGCCGGAGAGTATGAAGCTCCTTATTGATTTGCACTGTATGCTTACCATACACTAGATGAGATAAAACAGCCTAGAAAAGCGAAACACCACTTAAAAACTGATAAAAATGCTAAACTTTCAGTTTGTTTACATTTCTGAAGGCTATTGCCAAAGCGGCAAGTTCTTAAGATCATTCAGTCTGAACCGCCAGTTCTATAGAACCTATTAGTGTTTGAGTAGCGCACAAATGCATGCATTAAGAATAAGTAGGTGTATGCTAGTCTCTGCACCGTATTCATAAAGAACAGCAACTCTAGAACATGTTGCTTTTACACAAATTGATCTTAAACAATCTGGAACAAAACCTGTAGGACTTACCTTGACGGCATCCATATTTTTCATCACGATGATCAATTCCTGCTTGAAGCTATGTACGCCATGTTGGTGTTTGGATTATGATTTGAATGCAAGTTGGATTAAAATTGTTATTTTTAATATGCCCAAAACCTCAAAATGACGCAGCGCTTCGCTTTATTCAGAAGTATTTTATTGCATTATTTCGGTAAACTTTTTTGGCATGGATTTTTCGGTCATAACAAAAGAGTTTTCCTCCGTGAAAATTGAAAATTAAATATTTTTTGAAAGTCGATGACCGACATACTTGTCGTTTTTTCATTATTATTAATTTGCAATTTACTGCCAATAAATGTGATGATTAATAGTTTCAGATTTATTTTAACTCTTGGTTTTAATCGTGCTTTTAAGGTGTTTTCCGAACTTCTAAACGGCTGGTTGGTCTTCTTTCAACCTGCACAACAGACTTCATCCATGCTGTGTAGTATACTACAAGAATATGCCATAAAACCAAGTAGAATACATAACGTTTTAGGGATTGGTTTTAACAACCTCCTGTAGGGTGGGCCCTTTCGGGTTTAAAAGAGTTTTATCACGGGTTTATTAGAGCTGTTAAGATAACTAAGCTTTAAAATAAGTTTTATCGGTTTGATTGTAAAAACAGCTTGTAGGCTGTGAAAAAACTAAAAATGTTACTTGGGTTGCTACCCTATGATCACGTGTAGTCTCACTAATCTCCTGCTCTCCAATATCCTGGTGAACAACATCTGGGTCATCACCAACGTCCTCTTGTTGATTTTATGGATCGTCGATAACGTTTTCTTGTGTTTCCAAAACAACCGGCTTCAGATGAGATACATTTTGGTAGTACATTTTCCCTGACGGTTTAGAACGTATTTTGGCTTCTGATCCTGATAGGCTTATAACATCAAACAATTCGGACCCAAAGTTACTTGCCGACTTATGCTCCTTTGTTGTCCGCTTTGCTATCACTGCATCCCCTACCTTCAACGTAGTTTCCTTTGCATTTCGTCTTCGGTCCGCTAGCTCAGCTGCCTGTAGCTTTAAACCCCAATCTCGGTCTCTGATACCTTCGGTCATTTGTTCTACTTCCCCCGTGACACTTGGCAGCTTATCCCTTAGAATTCTTCCAAACATCAGGACGGAAGGGGCAACTCCAGTTGTTGAATGTGGTGTGGAGTTGTGGAGTACATGAGCAGAAAATTCCGAAGGTCCCATCTCCAGTCTGCCCCTTGAGTTTCTTGACTTATACTTAACCTTTTTAGAATTGTATTGTTCATGCGCTCAACTTCCCCATTGGCTTGTGGCCAATATCGTGTTGTTCGCTGTTGTTGAATGCCGAACTCCTTGCAGAACCCCTTCATCGCTTCACTAATAAACTGCGGCCCATGATCGGAACGAAGTACATCCGGAATTCCGAAACGAAAGTCTCAAAAAGCACCTTAACTGTCAACTCTGCCGTTGTTTGCTCCATAACTATGACCTCTGCAAATCGACTAAAATAGTCGACTAGAACAAGAAGACTGTATCCGTTGTCCAGAAAGTCGATAGCAACCTCCGACCATGCTTTTGTAGGCATCCGTGTTCAACAATCGTAGTGATCTGTAATAGAGCCGGTTCGCCTTGAGGTAAAATAATAACTTATGGGAATTACATTTGCGAGCGCACTGTAAATGAACAAAAAAACAACATTAGCTCCTTATACTTTTTTCATTGTTATAGAATATTTAAATTCCCCAACCGCAAAGATGAATGATGTTAGTTGCTTGGTAAGGTAATGACTGAAATTATAATTGAGCCATTACCTCTTGTTATCTTTAGGGCTAGTTTGGACTCAAGGATCAAACCATTCCAAACGAACGTTGAATCTTCTCAACTGCCCATTGCGTGGGCAAAGTGGAAACGAGATTTGGAAGCGTATTTTTGTTGAATGGTAGGTACTAGTATGGTACACGCTTGTATGGAAAAAATAAATCCTCGCTCCAGTCGACTTTTTAGATCCCATTTAGGTCCCATATGAACTGTGCAAAATTTCAGCGCAATCGGTGAAACTATAATTTAGCGCAAGCGGTTCAAAGTTTTCATAGGATTTACTATGGGAAAAGTTACACTTTCAGATAAAAAATCCCAGAGGTCGGCCCTTGTCTCCTTAATTCAAATCGATCAATGTTTCTTGTAGAAAAATCAATTATGAAACTTTCCTTCGAAGACCGCAAAACAATTGGATGCTTGTGGAAAAAGTTATTGATTTATTACCGATTAGTGATCCAATGAACGGCTTTTTATTTTATTTTATCAGCAGCACTGCTGCTGCCGTTGTTGCATGGGGTGGCGGGAGGCATCACCACCCCCAGAAACAGCAGCAGCCAAGGCAGCAGCTACAGTGCTGCTAATAAAACAAAACAAAAAGCCGTTCATTGGATCACTAATCGGTAATAAATCAATAACTTTTTCCACAAGCATCCAATTGTTTTGCGGTCTTCGAAGGAAAGTTTCATAATTGATTTTTCTATAAGAAGCATTGATCGATTTGAATTAAGGAGACAAGGGACGACCTCTGGGATTTTTTATCTGAAAGTGTAACTTTTCCCATAGTAAATCCTATGAAAACTTTGAACCGCTTGCGCTAAATTTTGCACAGTTCATATGGGACCTAAATGGGATCTAAAAAATCGACTGGAGTGAGGATTTGATATTTGTCCCATACTAGTAGGTACATTCTTGGAGGTGCATCACACAGCTCAGTGAAGAGCTAGGTATCAACTGGTAGGTAAATGGAAATAAATTGTAAATACCTATGTTATACCTAGATTGAATAAAGGAGAGGCACTGAGCTGGTAGCGATATCAGTCAGTGCCTGGGTTTGGAGAACAAGAAGCCTCGCCTGTGTTTTTATTTCCAACAGGTTATGGGCCCAGGGACGCCCTGGCGGTGGTTCGGGAAGCGAGGAGACCAAGATGCGGTACCATCCAATATCCGATGAGGTATTGTGCGATGGGCCTGGTGCTAATAGTCGTTGAGATATCGAGAGGCGGTGAGGATCTAGTATCTTGAGGGACCTGCGCTGGAACCAAGAGGTCGAGGCAGAGGGTGCTGGCTGATCGATGGACGCTGGAGCTGGATGGCAGAAGGTACTCGGGGCGGAAGACGCTTCGAGCCAGGAGGAGCTTGGTAGCCTCTTAGTAGCAGACGTAGCTTGGAGCCAGGGCCTGGTAGCAGAGTCTGCTTGGAGCCAGGAGGAGTCTGGTAGCTTGGTTGCTAAGGAGGAGCTCGGTAGGCTGGAGGAGTACGTGGCCAGGTGAAGCTCGGGACGCGTCGGATCTGAGAGTGTGTGATGAGGAGGAGTGTTGAATGGTAGGTACATTCTTGGAGGTGCATCACACAGCTCAGTGGAGAGCTGGTAGCGATATCAGTCAGTGCCTGGGTTTGGAGAACAAGAAGCCTCGCCTGTGTTTTTATTTCCAACAATTTTGACTCTGAAGGGGTTGACTCGCAATACGTCCGCAGATCAATATTGCTTTACCTGGGAGGTTCAGACTTGCGTGACATTTGCCCGAAACTGATCATGTTTCTCATGTGCTAAGCGATTCTCCCTACTATGATGCAGCGATTGCAAAGCTTGACTCCCATTTCGAACCGTTTCGCCGCCGGACCTATGGACGGCATCAGTTCAGGCAAATAGCTCAAAAGCCGTCGGAAAGGTTCTCGGATTCCGTCCTTCGTCTTCGAACCCAAGTTAAACGTTGCGAGTATGACAAACCGGACGAAATGATACTTGATCAAATCGTGGAGAAGTGTGTATCGGGAAAGTTACGTCAAAAGATGCTTAACCCTTCAGCGCGCGCGCTGTTGTAAAAAGTACAACACTACCAAAAAACCTCGCTTTTCGTATACAGCGCGAGCGCGGTGCAGTTTCGGTTGCTTGATGGCGCGCGTCCTGGAAGGTTAAGAAAGATATGACTCTAGAGGAAGTTGAGGCTGTCGGAACAAGCATAGAAGAGAGTGAGAAAAAGCTGAGGGAGTTTGACAGTGCCAAGGTAGCAGAAGATTTGAACAGAGTTTCACGAAAAACGACGCAAAGTCAACCGGATCGTGGAATAAGGAGCCACCAGACAGGGATCAAACACGAGATCATACCAACGGGATATCGGCCAAATCAGCGAAAACCCTTCGGTAACCGTTCGGAACCGGTATGTTTTGCTTGTGGTCGTCGTGGACATGTGATGGAAGCCGCGTATTGCCCTGCAAAACAAGCTACATGTTTGAGTTGCAAGCGAGTTGGACATTTTGCGAGGCAATGTCGCAAACGTTCAAGAGACGGATTCCGAGAACAACAAGGAGAGCGACTTTATCTTCTACGCTATGGGGAACAACACATTCTCATTCTCTGTGGGAGGCGTGGAAATACCAATGGTAATAGACTCTGGAGCTGCTGCGAACATAATAAATCAGTCAACGTGGACTGAAATGAAGCGAAAAGGAGTTACATGACAACGAAGATTGAACGGGTTTTCACGTGTTGCGAATCGGCGGAGCCCATGGAAATGGTCGGCTGTTTTACGGCATCTATAACAGGAGGAGGTTATGAAGCAGAGGCACAATTCTATGTTGCCAAGAAAGGTCAACAATGTCTTCTTGGTGATGAGACAGCCAAACTTCTACATGTGTTGAAAGTCGGATTTGATGTCGGTCGCATTTCAGAGGACTCCACAATGGAATTTCCGAAAATGAAAGATGTACTTGTCGAGATACCAGTGGATCCGCACATTCAACCCGTTCGTCAGGCGTATCGACGTGTTCCTTATGCACTGGAGGACAAAGTGGAGGAAAAATTGGAAATGTTGCTCACGCAAAGAATTATCGAACGAGTTCAAGAGCCATCTCCTTGGGTTTCACCTATGGTTCCTGTACTCAAGGATTCCGGAGATGTTCGACTATGTATCGACATGCGTCGCGCGAACAAGGCGATCCTGAGGGAGGCCCACCCGCTGCCTTTAGTAGACGAACTGCTGGGATCCGTTGACGGAGCAACTGTTTTTTTTTTCCAAAATCGACATAAAGGAGGCATATCACCAATTGGAGATCTCCAAGGAGTCTCGGCCAATCACGACGTTTATTACGAAGACGGGTCTGTACAGGTAGATGAACCTTTTGTTTGGTAAATGTTGACAGGGATTCGAGTTTTTTACTGTTATTTGAATTAGGAAGGCTGAGAATAAATGGAATAAAGGCCGTTTGTAACTTCTATTGTTTTATTATTGTTATTGTTATAGATATAAGAGGTTGATGTTCGGCGTTTCGTGTGCTCCAGAAATCTTCCAGAAGACGATGGAAACAATTTTGGCGGGTTTGAACGGAATAATTATATACCTCGATGACATTGTGGTGTTTGGCGCAACGAAAGCAGAGCATGACAAAAGGTTACGTGAGCTTCTTAAGCGACTAGAGCAATACGGAGTACTACTCAACAATCAAAAATGCATATACGGTAAAAGCCCCCTTCTTCGGCCTAGTACCTATATTCATCTCATTTTGTCTCAAAGACTAGAGATGTGCGCCGTCGAGATTTATTACTTCACGCCGCCGGATGTTTTGATTTTCTAGCACGCCGCCAGCTTAAAACTCATCACGCCGCCGAACTTAGAATTTCCCCAATAATCTTCAGAAAATAATCGATTTAAGTTTAAACGCTCCCAAAATGAATGCATGTCATTCATTGCCGAATAAACAAAATATTTCTTTCGATGATCCTGTTGAGATTTTAGTTACTTTTTAGTCACTTATATATCATCATATAAAAATTCTAGCAAATATCATATTCTTCACACAAGGTGTATAAAGCATGCAATGACAGCATGCATGCTTTTCCCCGTGTGACGTCATAGCGACGTTCGTTTATAATTGAGGGGGTTAGAAGCAAAGGGGTGTAAGTGACAAAAACCCACTTTCGAGTAAATGAGGTTTAAAATTTTTCGTCAATTTTTCATTACATACATACAAAATGTGAGGAATTTCAAAATCAACCCAATTTTCTCCGATTTATTATAAGTTTTTTTTTAATCATCGTAAAAATAATCTTAAAAAAGTTCTTGGAAGCTTGAAATCTGAAGAATTCAGGTGCGAATACGAGTGCGCAATTACAAGTTACTACACTAAAACCTCAATTTATGCACATGGCTGGGGGTGCATAAATTAAAAAAGGCATAAAATGAGGGAAATTCGTGCATGAAAAAAAAATTCCTCCATAACGCTTCCGTAACGCCTCTGAATCCCGTCGAAAATGCTCTGAAACTTCCTGAAATGCCTCGAAAATCCCCCTAAAACCCCCTCGGACCCCATGTAACGCACCTGCGACGCTCCGAAACCGTTGAAAACTCATTCGTAACGCTTCCGTAACGCTTCTGAATCCCGCCGAAAATGCTCTGAAACTTCCTGAAATGGCTCCAAAATTCCCCTTAATCCGCCTCGGACCCCATGTAACGCACCTGCGACGCTCCAAAACCCCCGAAATCTCCTCCGTAACGCTTCCGTAACGCCTCTGAATCCCAAACCCCAAAATTCCTCTTAATAAGACGCTCCTAAACCCCCGAAAACGCCTCTGTAAGGCCTCTGAATCCCGCCAAAAATGCTCTGAAACTTCCTGAAATGCTTCCAAAATCCCTCTAAAATCCCCTCGGACCCAATGTAACGCATCTGAACCCCCAAAAACGCCTGCCTAACGCCTCCGAATCCATCTAAGACCCACTTGCACCCGTTTAACGCACGGGAGATCCTCGTAAACCCCCGAAAACGTACCTGTAATGCCTCTAAACCCCGTCGAAAATCCTCTGAAACTCTCTGCAATGCTTTCGAAAACCCCCTCAGACCCCCGAAAACCTCCCGGAGATCTCCTGGTACCACGCGGAAAACCCTGGGAACCCCCTGTGACTTCCATTTGCTCATCCTTATAAACACCCTTGCTTATAAGCCGCCGTTGCAATAGTTACCGTCATTATTAAATATTCTTATGCACACTATTGGTTCTGAGTAGCTTTCCCTTAATTTATACAGGTCATAAAAAAAGGTGCATAAATTAAAAAGTGCATAAAAATAACATGCATAAATTGAGGTTTTAGTGTATTTACATTCTCATATGCAAAGTATAGTTTGTTAAAATATTTCGCTATATGAGATGTAAAAGAGCGAAATATTGAAATCTCATTTTTAACGCCGCCGCCGCCGACGACCAAAAATGATGTTTTAACCGCGGCGCACATCTCTGCTGAAGCACCAAAGCAAGCATCACAGCGGTGCCAGACATCAAGGAACAAGTAGTTAATTGAATGAGATTTGGTCACTACAAATACGATGTTTTTTCAATCAGAATATGGTCGTTTCTTGGTTTAACATCTTGGTAATCGAACTTCTACGCAAATCGATCAATAATTTCATTTTCCAACGCCATTTCTTTCAAAATATTTGGTTTGGTTTTCATCTAAACATGCTGCTACCGCTCAAGCTTTACGAACTATCATCCAGTTCGGCAGCACTGATTTGCCAATCAGCTGTGAATGTATGCGAGTGCGAAACGTGGGGAGCGAGCATAGACGATTCGTCGCGCCGCACATTGTTGTGACTTCTCCTTTGCGAGAGAGAAAAACAATCACAATGAAACTGTCACCTGCTAGGAAAAGGAAGTGCGTTAGTAGGTGAGTGCAGAATGCTCTACGATGAGAAAATGTGAGAGTGGTTGTGGATTTGCTGTAAATACTGTTGAGATGAAAAAGGGGCCACCCGGTGAACCGCGATGAGATGAAAATTTTACGGTGTGCTGAAGATAGGTGCGAGTGGCTCGCAATTAAATCAAATATTGAAGATAAATCCCACTCTAGTGCATCGTAGGATCAACAGTGGAAGTGAGCACGTGTGTTAAGGACAAACGTCTTGAAATCCCGCTTCAACAGTGCATCAGAACTTCAAACGCACAAATCTGAAGAAGCAAGCTTCACACAACAGTGCATTTCGTTATTCTGTTCTTGCTCACTCGTAATAAGCTTAAAATAAGAAGATCAGGTGCGCTGGTTTTGTTTACGAAGAGATTTGTGCCCTCGAAATCATGAGTAGGTACCAAGGTCGGCCATTGTGGTGGCCATTTTGGGATGCTAACAAGTCTGTCCTTAAAGGTTTGTATCATTAAGTTTGAAGCGTATACATTGCGCTGTGAGTGATTTTTCATGTTGCACATCCTTAATGGGACTAAGATAGGCACAAATACCCTACGGCGTAAATGAAATCGAGTTCCTGGGTCACGTTTTAAATGCGGAAGGAGTAAAATCAAGGATCAAGAAAACCCGGATCAAGGCCATCAAATGTTTCCGAGAACCTGATACTGTGTCCGAACTTAGGAGCTTCTTAGGTTTGGTTACTTATGTTGGTCGTTTCGTCCCCAACTTAGCCGGGAAAACAGGTCCTCTGCGTAAGCTACTGCGAACAGGATCCACATTCCGATGGAAACCAGAGCAAAGTGTGGCATTTCAAGAGATCAAGGAAGCAGTATGCAACATCGGGTATTTGGGATTTTTTAATCGAGTTCATCGAACAAAGTTAGTAACCGACGCAAGTCCAGAAGGCTTAGGAGCCGTACTTCTACAGGAAAACAAAAATGGGGAAACCAGGATAATCGCTTTTGCAAGCAAGGCGTTAAGCGACCTGGAGCGTAAATACTTCCAGACAGAGAGGGAAGCTTTGGCGATCGTATGGGCAGTGGAGAAATTCAGCCTGTATTTGCTAGGAACACGATTTCAGCTTTGAACTGATTGCAAGGCTTTGAATTACTTTTTAAATCCTCGGTCACGCCCGTGCCCCCGAATCGAACGATGGGTTTTGCGGCTCCAGGCGTATGATTACGAGATTTGCTATGAACCCGGGTTGAGTAATCTTGCCGACTCGCTATCGTGATTATCAGTGCGCCCCCCTAAAGCTTTCGATACACAAACCGATTCCTATATCCGACAGTTAGTTAATCACTCGATTTCCGATGCTGTGGTATTGAGCGATGTTGTAGAAGCAATTAAGAATGATACAAACCTACAGGAGCTGGTGCAAGCACTTGAAACGGACATATGGCCTGAAAGTGTGAAAGCATATAAGCAGTTCAAAGCAGATCTTCACATGGCCGCAGGGATCATTATGCGTGGAGATCGACTGGTCATTCCGGAGCTGCTTAGATCTCAAATTATCGCATGTGGGATACCACAGAGAAGACGAGAAGACAGTACACATTCAATATCCGCTCATCGTGGATTTCTTTCAATTCATTCAGACAAAACAGAAATAAATCAAGAGTACATGTTTATTGACAGTCATGATGAACAGTTGTACGGTTTTTGCATCTTATACATAAGTGCTCCCAATTCATAGCAATGCCTATCTATATAATCTATATAACTGTATAACTGTATATTAGACTAGGTTAGCGTTGTATGGGAAAATAAAAGTTACATATATATCAAAGTTTTTTCGATACATATTAACGTCCAAAACAACTGAGCAATATGTAGGTATTTGGGTGCGATTGGTTGCGCCTTTGTATTCCGCATTGTGGTTGGAATTTGTAGGGGGTTAAGTAAGGGGAACTCTGGGAAAACTAACACGTTGAAAAAATCTCGCTTTTTGTACTCAGCACAGTGAATCAAAATTCAACCGTCGCGCAACAATAACGACAATGTCGCAACCTGAATTTGTTGCGACATTCTACCCAATGTGACATAGGTTTGTCCCAACTTGAACAGAAAAGGACAAAGATCGTGCACCACGAGTTTAGAGATTTTTAAGGCTTGCATTGTGATTTTCGACCGGTAACTTCGAGTCGGTAAACACTGCAACGCTGCTGAAGTTGTATCATCTAAAAGTTTCGATTTTGGGTCGGTAATAATTGATTATTCACGAGTTGAAAAGTACTCAACAAATTCAGGTTACGTTTTGTCTGCAACAAAAATTTTCGAGATCATGTCATTATCTGTTACCAGTTGGGATAAAGAGTAATCGCCGCGTCTTCTTTGTTGCTTGTTTTGTGCCTCTTTTGTCTGACAATTCTCTTCACTGACTCAGCACTAACGTGGTGCTAGTCCATGTGGTTTATGATCGGCCAACAATATGTCGACATGCATTTCATTGGCGTTGTTGGATGCACGACATGCATGCCCGTTTGAATTTAGATTTTTACAGTCCATTTGGATACATTGGGGTAATCCCCGTGCATGTTTGCTCTACTCCTGTCGGAGTATTTAAAACAAATTTTGTATGAATAATTTCGAATTCAGAAAGCGAAGTAAGTTCTATTCTATCGCCATTCGCCAAATACAATTTTTCTTCTACATCTACAGGCCATTGAAGAACCGTCCATGGTAGGAAATATTTTAGATATTGTCAATTTTGCACCTATTTGAGTGCGACGATATGAATCCGTCGCTGGTCGATTACCATTATAAATCGCTCATAAAACTAAATTCTATCCAATGAGCTCGGTAAATGTTACTTGGGATCAGTTGCTTGGATATCTAATAGCATCTTTACAATTTCCATGTTATTTCTTTGGGCTGCCAAATCGATGGGAGTTATTCCGTGTTTATTGACAATTTTGTAGTCTACAGAATATGTAACAATCAACATTTTCACCAACCCCCACATATAATTTTGGGCAGCAAGATGAAGAGGAGTATTTCCGTCGTTGTCTTGTGCATTGACATCAATCGCATAGTTATCTATAAGCATTTTCATAGTTTCCATATTACCTCTTTTGGCAGCTAAATGGGTAAGAATTTGTCCATCTTTGTTAGCAATTTTGCAGTCAGCGTAATATTTGTCCATTAACATCATAACCATTTCTCGTTTATCATATAAAACAGCAAAATGGAGAGGAGTATTTCCATCATTATCTTGCTCGTTCACATCAGTTGCATACTCATCTATAAGCATCTTTACAATTTCCTTATTATCTCCAGCGGCCGCATAATGGATGAGAGTTTGTCCGTTTTTATTGGCAATTTTGTAGTCAGCTTTATATTTGTCGAATAACATCTTGACCATTTCCCGTTTACCGTTAGGGACAGCAAGATGAAGAGGAGTATTTCCATTGCTGTCTTGCGCATTGACATTAGACGCATGGTCATCCATAAGCATCTCAAGAGTTTCTGTGTTACCTCCATTAGCTGCTAAATGGATAAGAGTTCGTCCATGATTGTTGACAATTTTGTAATCAGATGAATGTTTGATATCTTTGCTAATCAGCATCTTGACTATTTCCCACCAATAGTTTATAGCTGCAAGATAAAGAGGAGTATTTCCATTGCTATCTTGCCCATTGAAATCCGTCACATAATTATCCATAAGCATCCTTAGAATTTCTCTTCTACCTCTTTTAGCTGCTATATGAATAAGAGTTTGCCCGTCTCTATTGGCAATTTTGTAGTCAGCGTTATATTTGTCAATCAACATTTTGACCATTTCATGTTTACCGTAAAACAAAGCAAAATGAAGAGGAGTATTTCCATCGTTGTCTTGCGCGTTTACATCCGCCGCATATTCATCTAAAAGAATAGCGACAATTTCCACATTACCTCCTTCGGCGGCATAATGGATGACAGTTTCTCCTTGGTTATTGGCAATGTTGGAATCTGCCGAATATTTGAAATATTTGTCAATCAACATCTTGATTATTTCCCACCTATAGTGCATGGCAGCAATATGAAGAGGAGTATTTCCATTCCTGTCTTGCATGTTGAAATCAGTCGCATAGTCATTCAGAAGCATATTTACAATTTCCATATTTCCTTCTTTGGCCGCCGAATGGAAAAGAGTTTGTCCATCTTTGTTAGCGATTTTGTAGTCAGCGTTATATTTGTCAATTAACATGTTGACCATTTCCCGTTTACCGTAAAGGGCAGCTAGATGAAGGGGAGTGTTTCCATTGCTGTCTTGCGTATTTACATCAGTCGCATAGTCATCTATAAGCATATTTACAATATCCATATTACCTCCTGCGGCCGCATAATGGATGAGAGTTGCTTCGTGATTATTGGCGATTTTGTAGTCCACGGAATATGTGACAATCAACATTTTGACCATCTCCCACTTATTATTTCGGGCAGCAAGATGAAGAGGAGTATTTCCATCGTTGTCTTGTGCATTGATATCAATCGTATAGTTATCTATAAGCATCTTTGCAATATCAATATTACCTTTTATGGCTACCAGATGCAAGAGAGTTAACCCATCTTTATTGGCAATTGTGTAGTCAGCATTATATTTTTCAATTAACATCCTAACAATTCCCCACGCATTATGATATGCAGCACAATGAAGCGAAGTGTTACCACGTTGATCTTTCTCGTTGACATCACATGACAGTTTTTCAATCATCATCATTACAGCATTTAAGTCACGTTTTGAAGCCGCAATGTGCAGAATAGTTTGTCCTTTATAATCACGAATATTTGGGTTTGCTGCATACTCAGTTGTTAACATCTTGATCATTTCCCAATCACCCTTTTGGGCAGCATAATGTAGAGGAGTTTCTCCCCCAAAGTCTTGTGCATTGATATTCTGGTCGGCACCATGTTGTGCAAGCATTCTTACAAATGATTTATTCTCATCAGATACAGCGTAATGGATAGGTAAAGCTCCCCATGAATCTGGAGTATTTATGTTTATTTTAGTTTCATAGGTATTAGTTGTACTATTGGTTGCTTGATATTCACAAAGAACTAACTTTAGAATATTTTCTCTTCTTGATTTAACAGCAGCATGCAGGAGTGTACTACATTTGAATGACCAGAATATTACTTTAGATTCATGGTGGTTCAGGAGCTCTTTCAAAATTGATTCGTAACCATCAGAACAAGCTAAGTACATTATTTCAGGATTATCATTGTGACAAATTCTGTTGATTGTGTTCATTTGCAACGAACTCTTCTCCCAATTTTCCTCGACCATCGAAAAGAAAAAGGATCGAACTACAACGTGCTTATCCAAAATTTCGAACAAGACCGATTCACATTCTGACGAACGTTCATACAAAAATTTCGTAAGAAAATATTCAGCAAACGATAAGTGAATGAATTCCAACTGATTCTCATTTGAAACATTGATTAATAACGACTTTTCTCCATTGTCCAGGATTTGTTGCATGTTTTCCAGAGTTGTTGCAGAATCGTCATTGCTTAACGAATTTCCCAATTCAGGAGTGTTCAACTGATTAATAGCAATTAGCTGGTGCGCACGATAAAATTTGTCCAAATTGTTTTTGAAAAATTTTATAATGTTTGAGTCAACTGTTGCGTAACCTTCTTCGTTATTTATTTTCTTCACGAATATATTGAACGATATGTTGACGAAATTTTCATACAAATGCAACACACTGAATCTGGTTTTTGAATCTAATATTTCGGAAATATTTCCATTTGATGATTTCCAGTATTCTTCAAATTTTTTCTTGTAGACTTCTGCTAGCATTCGAATCATCAGTGGGAGGCCAGTAAAGCGGAAATAAGCAGACCGAATGTTATCATGTAATGTCTCGAGCAAGTGATTTGCAAATCTTTGAAATCGATCAAAATCTTTCTCATTGATTCCAGAGCTAATGTCCCAGTAGTTTCTCAACAACAGCAGTTGCTCATCCTCATCTAACGGAACGAGATTTAATGCCTTAGCTTGCAAGTCTTTTTCGAGTGTTTCTTTCAAATGATTTCTGCTACTAATGAAAACTCGAATATTATTTTTGCAGAACGTTTCCTTGACAAGCTTGATAGCTGAACCTTGGTACGAATTATCAATCTCATCGAAACCATCAAGTAGAATGAAACACTGTTGTGGACAACTTTCCAAACTCCTTTGAATCATCTGTTGGATTGATTTTGAAATAGCGGATTTAATAAGTGTGAATATATCGTTTACTGCCTCGTAATTTTTGAATAATCTACTTAAGCAAATAAGATACACGTGTTTGTTAAAGTCAGTTTGTAGCGAATGTGTGAGTCTTTTCATGAAAGTTGTTTTTCCCATGCCTGGTTCACCTACTAGTATATAATAATCATTCCGACAAGACGATTGCTCTAGAATTGAAATAAATCCATCTTCTGTGATTTCCTGTCCATTTTGTAAAATTAGCTTACGTTCTACATAATTACTAAAATCTGCTTCTGTAATATTTTGTGATGATCTGCGCACTTCTGCTTTAGCCATATGAACACACTTGTTTCCTTCGTTACTGCTCAAAAAAGGTTTCTGATTTCCATCCATGTTTGTAACCATGTGCCAAATATCAAATTCTTTTTCAAATATTGCATGAAATTTGGTTCTATCACTAAACAAGCCACGGTCTTTCTCATGAATCCACTTCGCTACAGACGATTCTATAATACTGTCTCTCAACAGGAAAAGTTTGTCAGGTTGATCGGTACATATGACAAGGCAATCAAAAAAACTTCTTAAATCGGATTCTTTGATAAACCGAGGAAAACTTGTTTCTCCGGATTTATTTTGCAACATGCGTTTGTCAATCTTTTTATGAAATTCCACTTCTGATAGGCGTTTAGTTGAAAAATATGTTTGAAGTTCGTTCCATAGCCATTGTTGATTGATTTCATCTTCATTTTCGGTAAATGTTTCTGAAAACCGAACCGAGCCGTCTATTTCCAATATGGATCGTAGAGGAGTGGTGTATTTACGCAAGATACCTTTTACCGTTCCTGTCTTCTGGAGGTCAATAATAGCATCCTTAATGGCAACAGGTAATTCGTTTATTTTGTTTAGTAGGTCCGGTATTTGCTCTGATTTTGGTACAAATTTCTCACTACTTCTGATAAACACTTTCTTCTCCAATGAATCATTTAGAGCACAGTTTTGAATGTCCACGAGCTCTTCTAGCTTATCCCTAGTATTTGCATCAATTAATTTATTGCTGTAGATTATAAACCGTTTTTTGTAATTTTTAAACTCACTTCGTTCTGAAACATTCAGGAACGATTGAATGTACATTGGTAGGGAAAATTGAGTGTTCTCATCGAGACTTGAAGGAAAAAACTCTTCAAATTCAATTTTGGCATTCAATGTCTGACTATGCTTGGCTTGAAAGAACCATACTTCCTTCCGATCGTCCAATATCAGCACAGCGTCATCAAACTTTCCGGCCACATTCATCTCCGTTGCGAGGCGGAAAGAACGCTCCTCTAAGGATGCAGCAACGAACAGCGTGAGAGCAAGATCTTTCTCATAATCGATGCCATGACTGTTGCGACTTCCACTCCATGTAAATAGCATAGGAAGGGGAGAATTATTTGTTGAATCCATTTTGATGTGGCTGTGAATAGAAAAAGTGGTTTTAATTAGTTTAAAATCAATGCAATGTAACTTTGAAGAAAGAAAATATTCCCAATTTAATGTGAAACAGTATACTGACACTGTGGAATTAGACTGGCCCGAATACAAAAATGTCGGAAAGTTCCACGGGCTACCCCTAAAAAGTGTGCCCATAGGTGAGTAGAACACGTAAAGATCCAGCTCAATCGGTTAAAAACTGAGCTGGCACAAATGAGTTGAAGTTTGTATTGCCCGTAGTGAAGATTTATAGGTTCCTACGCAAATAAATGATTAGGGTCATTTTCAGCGTAGGTGCGCTATAAATGTTTGTTTACAATGCAAAACTATCACCAAATGTGTACCTAACAACACAGCGTAAAATATTCACCAGGACGCGGTCTGGTTTTATATCTGTGGGCCCACGCAAGAAAAATCCACGCAACTAATTTTCGCGCAGGAGTCTAAACAGGTGGAATCTCTGCAATATGGGGGTTTCAGCCCAAGTATATGGGAAATCGGATGACCTCCAATCTATCGCGCAGTACGTCGGTGGGCATGCTCGATTTGGCTTAAAATGAAGAAATCAGCAGTGGATACTCTTAGGAACAAATTTGTAGAAGATCATATCACAAAACTTAATTTTATTGCGGTTTCAGGCAACGAAGGGAGGTTGAGGATCTGTACCATTTTTAACTCTCGATCACTGCATGCAGCACCTTTTTGTCGTTCCAAACTTGCGCGCGAAATCATGGACAGCTTACGTAATTCTTCATTGCTTCGATATCCTTGTAGTTGTAGGGTCCACTTCCGGAAGCAACCCTCGCAACGGCAAACTTCAGCTCTCCAGTTCAGAAGCTTTCTCCGGTCGTTCGGATTCACCAGACTTCCCACAGGTTCACTGTCCGTCGTCCGCCGACGCTCCACTTTATCGCAACTGTCACTCTACACGCTCATTCGTAACTGCTCAATTCGCACCATCTACACACTCATTGTAAACATAGAGAGTGCATGCCAGTACAAACCCTACAATAGTATGACTGCAACGATCGACATGTTTGGTCGTGTTCACGACGTGCTCACCAGAAAGTGAACTCTACTGAAGTATAAACGAAAAACTCACTGGCAATATAGTGCTAATTCGCTGCGCCATTTTCCGCTCTTTTGTTTCATACAAAGAGCAATTAGAATTAAGATGAAGAAGATATCCGTACAAGTCCGTGAGCAATGGGATGACTGCAGTTTACATTTTTATTGATTGCTCCCAGTTGGCGCCAGCAGTCGAAATTGCATGCAAGAGCTTTTATAGCATCTAGTTTCCAGCGCTGACAGCCCGGCGGCGACACCATCGCTTGTATTCAATGCATCGTCTGTGCTACTCTCGGTTTTCAACTTTCTCAAATTCTCACCTCAAGCTCACGGAAGCATGGTAGTCAAGAACTGTCAAATCGTATGGAAAAATCGCGAAAAACATTAATAATTAACAATTATTGTTAGGAAACGGGATAGTTTTGTGAAAAGTTGGTGAATAGAAATCAAGAATGGTTTGAAAGGACAACTTTCTACGTTTATCTCGTGTTCCGGAACAACTTCTTCACCAAGAAAATTCGATTGTACTACCACACAAAAAAGTGCCATCTGTTATATATTTAGTTTGAAATGTCGATGTATTGAAATAATATATATAAGTCTATTACATATATAGCCATTTAAACATACATTTAGCTATATACATATATATGATGGCACTCACACCCTAGAATTTTTTAGAGCTGCTGAAAACACAACTCAAAAAGTAATGAGCTGAGTATACGTTACTTTTTATTGCTCATTGCAATAGCACACAGCGTTACTCTGATAACAAATATCATAAAAATACGATAAATTTTATTGTTACAACACCATTTTTTCGAAAAATATTCACCATTAAACGTATTGTAATTTACACGGCATACTCACCATCACCCCTATTGCTCTATACCATTCGGCGAATGATAAATGGCACTTTTACAATAAAAAATGGTGGTCGTTATGTATCTTAACCATAAAATTTTGAGAAAATTTTAATACACTTTTTCGCGAAAAACAATAGAATGTATTGTGTTTTTATGAGACATTTTTAGGGCAATTTTCAAAAGAAAACATTATATCTTAATGTTTTTTCATTGTTCTTACAATACAAATACAATTAATTGAATGGCGTCAAATGAATCGTTGTTACAATAAAAATACAATAATATTTGTTGTTATTTGTAAGCAGTTTTCGCTTTCGAAAATCCATAGAATTTATATTTCCCGCTAACATTTATATCCAGCATTTACGAGCACTAACGGCCGCCAGAATGATATGCACATTTTATGATAAGAATCAAACACTCTGATGTCTGTCTGGTATGTATTGCTTGGCAGCTGTTGATAAGATCTATCTTCAATCTTTTCAAATAACTGCCAAATATCACAAGTCAGACCTCAGGTCGTATGATCCATACCATAAATCGTTCACAATTCATGTGGCCATTAGTATCTGTAAATGCTGGAGAAAAATGTTACCGAGAAATATGAATTCTTTGGTTTTTCAAAGGCGAAATCTGTTTACATAACAACAAATATTTAAAAAAAAAAGACAATTACACCGTCTTCGACCTTGCGGCCTCTACAGACTGAACATTACAAACATTTGACAACGGACAACACATATTACACCCAGTGGCCCAGTGAAGAATTTTCCGTTTGACGAAAAGTTTTCCCCGACTGGAGCGGGAATCGAACCCACACTCTGAAGCTTACGAGACACCTAAACGACTGACGCCGCTAACCGCTCGGTCACGAAGCCCACAAATATTATTGCATGTTTATTTTAACATCGGTTCAATTGACCCCAGTAAACTAATTGTATTTGTATGGTTATCAATGGTAGTTTACTATTTACTAGATTCCTTTAATTTATTGGAAAACATTAGAAAAATCATTGTTCATCTTTTTCTTGTCGTAACATCCTCACTTGGCTAAACCTGCTTTTCAACTAAATTTCTATAAGTACTTCCTCAGTTATTCATTGAGAGCTTCCTCTACCAACACGGCTTGACGTCTGTCAGTCGTTGAAGTTTTAGCGAATAACATTCGATAACCGAAACATCTACTGTACTCAAATTTAAAACGAAAACTATAAAAAAATATGTCAAGTGATTTTGTATTTGATTATACAATCATGATGCTAATATTTATTGTTATTTATTTGTTACGAATTGTTTTTAAGTGTAATGGAGAAATAAACTCGTTTTAATAAAAAGTCCATGAGAACTTTGCAGGCACTTTTGCAACTATTTAAAAACATCTTAAATTAATTTTTACTGATAGTAAGGGGATTCACTAAACAGTGTAAACTGATTAAACTGATTAAACGTCACGATCACCAACACTGAGCGAAAAAATCATTTAAATTCTACTGGTAATCTTAAGTAGATTTTTTCCATCTAACTTAACATTTGAAACTTAAATGATTAGTTAGCTAACATATTCTAATGAAAAAATCCAATAAAATTTAAGTGAAATTCGTCACTGCTAAATTATATGAATTTAAAATATTTTTTAAGTATAATTGAACTGATTTTTGCTATTATTATTAATTGGCTTATACTAAATAAGTAAATTCAAAAAAATGGTCCGTCTCCCTGCGATCGGAGACCACCAAATGGTTCGTTAGAAAGAAAGGGAACATCGGAAATCACAGAACATATTGGCATCATCACATTCAAACATGGTTCGTCAGTGATGGGTGACAACAACACGCTTCTATTTTGTATACTATCGGCTGCAGTAAAATCCACTTGAAAACCATATACAAATTATAATACGATACAGTGCGAAATTTCCGATAACTTTTCTTTGGAGTTTCACTATGTTTTCAAGCGGCTTTCACTTAGTTCATGTAAGTCTACTGAAAAAAATAATTTTCGAACGGTTACTTGACTTTTTCTAGTGCAATTAAAATGAAATTTCCTCTCAGTGAAGGCAGTCTTTGATTAAGGTACACCGGGGCAAGTTGAAACGGGTGGGGCAAGATGAAACACGAAGTTTTGAAATAGATTTTAATACATTTTGGAAATTTTTCTTTCGTCAAAAGATTGCTTGAATCAAAAACATTGTGTTATGGCATTCAAGCTGTTTTCCATCATTGGATAACATAATGTTAACCCGCTGTTTCATCTTGCCCCACCCGTTTCAACTTGCCCCGGTGTACCTTATTTCATTCGCAAAATCTTGAAACATTTCAAATAAGCAGAAAATCATGGCTTACGCAGCAATTTAATCTGTTTAGTGAATCCCCCTAGTAACTTTAAATTATTATGGAACTATTGAAAAACAATCGAATCAATTAGTCACTAATAAAGCTAATGTTCACTTATTGTACAAACTATATGGGCTTGATTTCTATTGTAAAAAGTAACAATATATCTACTATGTGTTTTATTGTGAACAATAAAACCAGTCATCATATATATAAAAGCCCAGAGTTGTCTGTCCTTCCGTCACGCTTTGAAATGTTTCATTGAAATGCTTCACCATAGTTGTATTACTTCAGAAATAATAAGATGAACTTTTTGGAATGATCTGGAACACCAATATTCTGAAAATTCCAAGAACTTTCTGGAAGTTACTGAAAGCTCCAGAGAAAAAGAAGAAAAAGGTTCTGGAATTTTCCTGAGTATTGAATTTCTTCAATATTCGAAACGTTATAGAAGTTTCTGGACGCTCCAGAAAGAAGATGCAATAATATGAAACATCTTCTTTTTCTTTATGGTATAACGTCCCAATTGGAACAAAGCATGCTTCTCAGCTTGCTAATTTTGTGGAAATTACTGAAAGTTTCAGAAAAAAAGAAGAACGTTCTGGAATGTTCTGAATTATTAAACTACTTTAATTTTCTAGAACTTTCCGGAAGTCTCTGGAAGTTCTCTAACCCTCAGCATAATTTTGCTAAATACCCACGAGTTTACTGCTCGGCTGTATGCGCTCCAAACAATAATTCACGATGACTGAAATGAAATGAAATATTCGCAGTTCCTGAGAAGCTTCTAGAAGTTTCTTTTCATTCCAGGGATTAAAACCCTGTAACAGTTAAAGGTGTGTACTTGGAAGTATACTTTCTGGCGTTTTGCATTCCTGAATACATGATAGTATGCCTTCTGGCGATTCTGATGAGTCCATTGCTGAATGAAATGTTTCGCATATTTACAATGGATTCTGAGGAAACTTCTGGAAATGGTTATTCCAGAATGCTCAAGAATCTCCTTGAGGGATGAACATTTTCTAAATCTAAATAAGGGAGATCAAAAACGGCATATGAATCCAGGTGTTGTCTATCTGTCCTCCCGTCACTCTTAGCAATATTTGACTGAAATATTTCACGTATATTTCGGTGAGGCCTGCATAATATGATCTGAGTGTTCGAGATTGAAGTCGAATCGAAGTCGAAGAATTGAATTCGAAGAAACTCATTTTCTACCAGAACGTCAATGTAATTCGAGAGGTTTCTGTTCCAAATATGAAGACATTTTTCTACTTTCCTGGGCAAAGAGGAAGAAGCAGAAGAGAATAACTATATTCTAGAACATTGCGTATGATCCGGAGGGATGAAAATACTATTCATACAAATGTTCCAAACATAATGAAAATTTTCGGTTTGGAATACAAAAAAAACTTCTCCAAGAAGAAAAATAAGTTTCTGGAACATCATCATATATATAAAATCCCAGAGTTGTCTGTCTGTCCTTCCGTCACATTTTGAAATGTTTCGCTCAAATGTTTCACCATAGCTGTAATAAATTTCTAAAAAATTCGAGAACTTTCTGGATTGGAATTTCAAAAGAATAATATTCTGGAACGATCTATTTCATTGAAATGTTTCACCATAGCTATTTCAAACTTTTGAAAAATTTGAGAACTTTCTTGAAGTTATTGAACTCTTCAGATATAATAATAAGGAGATCATTCTGGAATGTGCTGGAACACCAAAATGCTTAGAACTTCCGCGAACTATCTGGAAGGTACTGAAAGTTTTTGAAAAAAATATCCGTTCTAGAGTATTAGGGGCTGTCCATAAACCACGTGGTCATGTGGGGGGGGGGGGGGGGTTAGGCCAATGACCATTTTGTATGGACAAAGAAAAATTTTTGTATGGTCAAATGACCACGCAGGGGGGGGGGGGGTTGAAAAGTCCCAAAAATATGACCACGTGGTTTATGGACAGCCCCTTAAACTTCTTAAATTTTCGAGGTGTGTACTTGGAAGTATACTTTCAGGCGTTTTCATTTCTAGAACATTCTCTCATTCGATGGGCAATACAGTAACAAATTTTGAAAACGACGTATAATCAATGCTACACCATTGATTATACGTCGTTTTCAAAATTTGTTACTGAATAGTCGTCTACGGTCAAAAAGTAGATACATGATAGAATAATTTCTGGCGCTTCTGGTAAGTCCAATGCTAAGTGAAATGTTTCACATATTTATTGATATACTGGTTTAAAAAATCTCCTTGATGGATAAAAATTCTTATGTTAGAAGATCAAAAACAGGTGCACCAAAATAGGGCTGCATGAAATAAAACCCGGAGTTGTCTATCTGTCCTCCCGTGACGTTTAGCAAAGTTTTACTGAAATATTTCATGTATAGTGGAATGGTAAGAATAGCATTGTATGAACTAGAACAAAAGAATAAGGAGAAGAAAAAGCAAAAAAAAAAAAAAATAGGAAGGAAAATGAGGTTTTAAAAACTGTTCCAGAACTTTCCACGAGTGCTCAAATTTTTTCTTTTTTTTTACAAATGTTCGAGAGGTTTCCGAGCATAATGGATAACATATGAGCATATTCAAAAGTTCTCCGATTGGATAACAAAAAACTTCTGGAGCTTACCAGGAAGAAGAAAAACAAGTATCTAGAAAATTCTAGAACACTCATCGGAGGAATGAATTGAATATGCTTTCCTTTCATAATTGGAAGAAATTTCCAAAAACATGGAAAAGAAGATATTCTAGGATATATTTCGAAGGAATGAAGAGACATGTCTCGGAATTGCGAAAACGTGGCTAGCCACGTAGGGTCAGCTAGTATGTTAATAATATTTACCATGTAATGAATGGTAATTTTTTATCCGGGTAGCGCGTACAGGTTTCATCGTGGTCCAGTCTCAGCAGTCTAGGTTCAATTCCCGAAGTAGAAGAAAAAAACTCACCAGAGCAATATATTGCTCTATAGAGTAGAAATTGGTGTAAAGAGATTGTTTTCTTTTTTCTTTCATTATCCTTTATATCACATTAGCTATATCTTTGTACCGACTTTTCGAACCCTCTAAGCAGGATACCCTCTTCGAATGAGTGTAATCAGTTCCGTATCTTTTAATTCCGCCCTATTTTGCTTATCCTTTGACAGATACGCGTATTTCGACTACCACTTGTAATCTTCCTCAGTGTCAGTTATCCACTGACACTGTCGAAATACGCGTATCTGTCAAAGGATAAGCAAAATAGGGCGGAATTAAAAGGTACGAAACTGATTATCTTATTCGAATATTAGCTATAGTTGAATAACAGCTTCTGTATGGAACAAGCACAGAGAAACAGACGTCACACTCTGTTCGCTTCCCATCGATTTCCTTTTTCATATTCGGTATTCGGTATTCATATTCATATATTCGGTAGTAGGTCGATTGACCACTCGGACTCGCGGTGCTGGCATAGTTTTGGCTCCTGTTTGACGTTTGATAGTTTGGTTTGGCGGTAGTGCCACCTAGTGACGGCCCGGCCAAACACAGCACATTTAGCATTGGGCGATTGCGTTTTTGTGACGATGTTTTTGAATGAAATTTGTTCTACGTGTCTGTTTCTTTGTGCTCCAAGCCTTTTATATACTTTAGAAACACCTGTGGTAAAGCATGTCGCTGATGCTTTATATCAACAACAGTAGTGCTACTTTTGACTTAGAACCTATTTTAATGGTACCTATGAGACAAAACAACTTTATATTGGATACCATATAGGGGAACTTACGTATTCTCGGCAGTTTTATTCTCTTCGTCATGGGCTGTTTTTTGAAACCTTTTGATCTCAAAGTTGGCGTCACATCTTTCCCAACCAAGCTGAATTATATGGCCAACTATCAAGCAATTTGGCCGGCAAAAACCCTCTATGACAAACCTGCCGATAATACCCTTCGTCACCCTAATATACTTGAAATTGAATTTAATGTTCTATACAGTGAATCAAAATTCAACCATCGCGCAACAATAATGACAATGTCGCAACCTGTATTTGTTGCGACAAACAAACCCATGCGACATAAGTTTGTCCCAACTTGAAAATAATAGGATTAACATCGTACACCACGAGTTTAGAGATTTTCAAGCCTTGCATTGCGATTTTCGAACGGTAACTTCGAGTCGGTAAACACTGCAGCTCTGGTGAAGCTCTATCATCAAACAGTTTCGACTTTGGGTTAGCAATAATTGATTATTCACGAGTTGAAAAGTACGCAACAAATTCAGCTTCCGTTTTGTCTGCAACAAAAAATTTCGAGATCATGTCATTATCTGTTACCAGTAGGGATAATGAGTAATCGTCGCACCTTCTTTGTTGCTTGTTTTGTGCCTCTTTTGTCTGACAATTCTCTTCACTGGTTCTATATACACATATGTTCAGCTCCAAGGTTACTAGGAAGCCTTTGATTACTTGGGTTATCGAAACAGCTGCGAAAAAAAACTTTGAGCGTCCGGTAGCAGTTTTTGAATGTTGTTTTCTTGCGCCCATCAGATCAATGTTATAGCTGTTATAACTGTTCATCCGGTTTATATTTACTACAAATCTCTATTTTTCTTCAAATAAATAAATCAGGTATTATTACTTTGTTCGTTAATTGTCACGTAATCAATTTGTTGCACCTCTTTCCACTAATCACCTTAAAATAATTCCACATCAAACTAACCACACTTTTCAATCGAATTGCTGCAGCTTTTGAACGATTACTTACTGGCTGAACCAGACGTGGCCAATTTAATGTGCGTTGGTTATCATTGCACATTGGTTAAGCTTCATACAATGAAACGTCCAAAACTGTCGAAAACTAATTTGAAATTTTTATACTCTATATCACTTGATTTTTGATTTCAAGCGTACCACGATAACAATAAACACAGGTACGGAAAACAATCAATTTAAAGATAAAAAATCGAGTCTCCCCAATTTTGAATAGTACACTTCAAATACACAGTACAACATTTTTGTCTCAAGAGCAAACTTATGTGTCTCTAACAGATTTTGAGCCGCTGAATCCGAATCTGGGCTTAGATTTGTTCCAGCACGTCAGAATATTGAGCTATACCTCAATTTACAGGGCCAAATATGCGATTTGGGGCTTTTTTGACTGCCAGCCATTAAGCATGGAAATATTTTTTCTAAGCAATCGAAAGGTAAATTGGTCAATCAACATCTAAACTAACGACTCATGTAAAATATTTCATTTTAACAAATGGAATTTGATAGTTTAACGCGATTTATGTTAGGTACGATATTTCCCATACAAGTCACCCTCCAAAAGTTGCATGCAAGTTTACTTACTAACATGGAATGCTTAAATCTATCAAATTCGATTTGGTAAAACAAAATATTTTGCCGTTAATTTAGATGTTGAATGACCAATTTACCTTTTGATTGCTTAAAAAAATCAAAAGTCAAAAAAGCCCAAAATCGCATATTTTGCCCTATAAATTAGGGTATAGCTCAAAATTATAACGTGCTGAAGCAAATCTGAGCCCGGATTCGGATTCAGCGGCCCAAAATCTGTCAGAGACACATAAGTTTGCTCTTGAGACAAACCAAAAGTTAATTTTTGTTACGCTGTGATATCAAGCCTAGATCTCGATTAAAACGTTGAAATGTTTGGTAATATTTGCTGTTTTTTTGTTAACCGTTATGTTTTTTTAAATTTCTTTGTATTTGTGAATTTGAACTTAATGCTAATTCTTCACACTTAACCGTTATGTGTCCGACAAACTTTTTGCTTTTTTCTACACCGTACTTTTTAAATGGGCGCTGGGTACCCGGGTACCCTGTCGGCCACATAAGGGTTAAAGTTGAAAAACCATCCTTTAATATAGTTTTATGTTACTTTACTGTATTAAAAAATTATCTTTTCACTTTTTCGACACATGTTGGTTAAACTTCATTAAATTCAACGAATAGTTCTGTATTTAGTCTAACTCCAAATTAATTACTTATAAATCTTATAAACTATTGGGTCTGTAAGGTCTATTTTTATGTATTGAAGTAACGCAATTTGTGAATACCCTTTTCTAAAATAATGAAACATTCAATACATCCAGATCACACATAACTTATATTGAACAGATAACACTAAATAAAGACGTGTAAAAAAGTTCACGTAACTTCGAGAAATTGCGCAAAAAAAACAAAACATTTTTTTTTACGAGATTTCCTCATTGCAAATGCCCAAAATCGCGTAAAAAGTCGCGTAACTCCCAAAACATCGTGTAAAAAAGTGGTGTAAAATAAAACCGCGTAAAATTATTAAGGGTAAATTAGTTTTGGCTGAACTTTTTTTTTGTCACCCATTGTGCATTGATAAGGAACATGAGGGGACCGATATGGAAAGACGAGTGCGCCGCTTACTCTGTTCACCTCCGTCGATATTTTGTGTTTTAGTCCGCACCGAACGAGAGATATCGGCATTCTACGGCGCACCATACGTCACTGTTTATCAAACCATCAGCAGTTATTGCATAGATAGTCAGCGCACGAAAAAAGAAACACTAAGCTGTTAGTACACAGGGTCAAATATCCGACAAGAAAAGAACTCAAGAAACAACATCAGTTTGTTTGAATGAAAATTCGATCGAGTCAAACAAGATGTTTGAGCATTGGTTTCTTTTTGGACACATATTTGACCCTGTGTACTAACAGCTTAACATTCCTAATCTTGCAAAAAAAAAAAAGAACAGTGATTCAACTTTTTTCAGCACCGAAAAGTTACTTTGAAACGGTTTCAAGCTGTTCTTCTTCTTCTTTGCGGCTTCCCACTGGAACTTGGCCTGCCTTTCTTCAACTTAGTGTTCTTTGAGCATTTCCACAGTTATTAAATGAAGGGCTTTCTTTGCCCGCATTTGCATGAATTGGTATATTGTGAGGCATGGACAATGGTACACTCAGGCTTATTCTGCGCGGCGTGTGAGGTGAGACGAGTCGAATGAGGTGACAAAAGTCGACTCGCCCCATTTGATTTACATTAGTCGTCTCACGTCACGTGAGGCGAAACCGTCCGTCTCACCTCACACGCCGCGCAGAATAAGCCTGACTATGCCCAGTAGGCCGTGTCGATTTTTGCAAAATTGCGAATACACAATCCCGAATAGTCACAAATGGTTGCAAATGGACCCAAATGAAGCCCTGCAAAATTAAAAAATTCTAAAAAATCGGTAAGCTAGTCCGCAATCGACTTGAAGTTTTATATGGGAATTTTAATTTTTCAGTATGGGGAAACCCAACTTTTCAAACTTTTGAAGAAAAAGGCACTTTAAAGCAACTCTAAAAATCCGCTCCCCCCCTGAAGATTTAGTGTATATATTAGGGAACATTTTGTTAGAAGACAACTTTTTAGTAGCACTTAAGATAAGGGCGTTATTAAATTTCGAAACAATGGACATTTTATTCGCATGATTTCTAACTACTTTAATTGGCATCACTGCACGTTTTGCTTGTTGAAGAGGGTGGTAACAGCCATCTGCGGCGTCACCACCCGTCGCTGGATGGAGACGCAAGTACCTGATAAAAATGGAAGAGTTGGGATTGTAAATATTATTGCGATATTACTTTATAAAAACTTGGTGTCTTCGGCAAAGTTGTTGGCATGGTCAAGAGCTGTCCAGTGATGAATTAAATCATTGGCAAATCTATCGCTGGGCGGCGCTAGTGTGCATACAAACTGCATGCAAAAGTATTAACGTATATGCGTATATCTCAATAACGTGATAATTTAACTGTGTGGTAACTTCGACAAAGTTGTTGGCTGGGCCACGGGCTATCCAGTGACGAACCAAGTAAGTAGGAATTCAACCGATAGGTGGCGATAGTGTGCATACAAGCTGGATGCAAAAGTACAAACGTATATGTGTGTATCTCAATAACGTGATAATTTAAGTAGGTGGTGTCTTCGACAAATTTGTTGACTGGACCACGGACTATCCAGTGACGAACGCAATACAGTCTAGACTCCTACTACACGGTTAGCTCGGGGGTGCAGTAGGAATCCGTGTTGTAGGAACCCGAGCAGGAGAAAATAGCTAGAGAATAACTAACTCAGTTATGGAAAACCGAATACCTACAACCTGAATGAGGTATTAAGTAGCCCTGCATAAGAGGTAAAATACCTAAAATAATATCTGGTGTGTATTCTGTGCATAACGCGTGAATAATGAAATCAGGTATGGCAATACCTTAATAATAATCGGCGATTTTTTCATACAAATAGCGATTTTTCCATAATTGAATAGTACCTCAAGCAGTCCTCAACACCAAACCAATAACTCGTTGAGGTATTTCATCAATACCTACAAAATACCAAAACAAGTTATTTTCAATACCTGGGTAACCGACCAATACCTTGTCTTGGTAAGATACCTGACTTTGGTATGCTCCAGTTATGTAGCAGTTATTCATTCCTGCTCGGGAATCCCTGAGCTTATGGGATTTCGCCTAATTGGGGGTGTGAGCGAATATATCAGGAGTATTACAAGATAGTACCATACTTTCTTTGGCAAAGTTGTAGTACTAGAATAGGTCTACCACACAATGCGGAGGGCCCATATAGCCGAGGCGGTAAACGCACGGGTATTCAGCATGACCATACTGAGGGTGACGGGTTCGATTCCCGGTCGGTCCAGGATCTTTTCGTAAAGGAAATTTCCTTGACTTCCTTGGGCATAGAGTATCTTCGTGCCTGCCACACGATATACGCATGCAAAATGGTCATTGGCAGAGGAAGCTCTCAGTTAATAACTGTGGAAGTGCTCATAGAACACTAAGCTGAGAAGCAGGCTTTGTCCCAATGAGGACGTTACGCCAAGAAGAGAGAGAGAGACCACACAATGCGAACTAACACCCAATTAGTTGGCAATTTGGCCGATAGAGGCGCTATGTAAAAGTGGTTGCTTATGTTCACTCGCAAGTAGAAGCACTTATAAGTTATCACTTGCGATATCTCAAGATCTACTTGATTTGGAACAATGCTGTCTTCGGAAAAGTTGTTCAGTAGCTCAAGAACAATCTGTTGAATAACCAATTTGTTTGTGATTTCGCCGCTAGGTGGCACTAGTTGTCATGTAAAGTTTAAAACTCCGCTATCTCGGGATCCAAAGCAGATCGAAAAGTTTTTTCTTCGGCAAAGTGCTTTTGGAAGTCAAGAGCTATCTGGTGATTCAACATTTAGTTGGTGATTTCGCCGCTAGGTGTCTCTAGTTGTTAAGTAAAATTTTAAATTTCTTTAGCTCGCGATCCTGAGCAGATAGAAAAGTATCGTCTTCGGCAAAGTTCATTAGGAAGTCAAGAGCTATCTATTGACTTAACATTTAGTGTGTAATTTCACCGCTAGGTGGCGCTAGTTGTCAAGTAAAGTTTCAAACTTCTTCATCTCGGGATCCATAGCAGATAGAAGAGGGTCGTCTTCGGCAAAGTTCTCCAGGAAGTCAAGAACAATCTTGTGATTCAAAATTGAGTTGGTGATTTCGCTGCCAGGTGGTGCTCTTTGTCAAGTAAAATTTTAAACTTCTCTAGCTCGCAATCCAGAGCAGATAGAAAAGGGTCGTCTTCGGCAAAGTTCTTCAGAAAGTCAAGAGCTATCTAATTAATTTACATTGAGTTTGAGAAATCACCAACTAGTTGTTGAGTTACAAGATTGTTCTTGACATCCTGAAGAACTTTGCCGAAGACGACCCTCTTCTATCTGCTCTGCTCGCGATCTAAAGAAGTTTAAAATTTTACTTAACAAATAGCGCCACCTAGCGGCGAAATCACCAACTAAATATTGAATCACCAGATAGGTTTTTACTTCCTGAAAAACTCTGACGAAGACGGCACTTTTCTATCTGCTCTGGATCGCGAGCTAGAGAAGTTTGAAACTTTACTTGACAACTAGCGCCACCTAGCGGCGAAATTACACACTAAATGTTAAGTCAATAGATAGCTCTTGACTTCCTTATGAACTTTGCCGAAGACGATACTTTTCTATCTGCTCAGGATCGCGAGCTAAAGAAATTTAAAATTTTACTTAACAACTAGAGACACCTAGCGGCGAAATTACCAACTAAATGTTGAATCATCAGATAGGTTTTTACTTTCTGAAAAACTCTGACGAAGACGGCACTTTTCTATCTGATCTGCATCGCGAGCTAGAGAAGTTTGAAACTTTACTTGACAACTAGCACCACCTTGCGGCGAAATCACAAACAAATTGGTTATTCAACAGATTGTTCTTGAGCTACTGAACAACTTTGCCGAAGACAGCATTGTTCCAAATCAAGTAGATCTTGAGATATCGCAAGTGATAACTTATAAGTGCTTCTACTTGCGAGTGAACATAAGCAACCACTTCTACATAGCGCCTCTATCGGCCAAATTGCCAACTAATTGGGTGTTAGTTCGCATTGTGTGGTAGATCTATTCTAGTACTACAACTTTGCCAAAGAAAGTATGGTACTATCTTGTAATACTCCTGATATATTCGCTCACACCCCCAATTAGGCGAAATCCCATAAGCTCAGGGATTCCTACAACACGGATTCCTACTGCACCCCCGAGCTAACCGTGTAGTAGGAGTCTAGACTGTATTGCGTTCGTCACTGGATAGTCCGTGGTCCAGTCAACAAATTTGTCGAAGACACCACCTACTTAAATTATCACGTTATTGAGATACACACATATACGTTTGTACTTTTGCATCCAGCTTGTATGCACACTATCGCCGCCTATCGGTTGAATTCCTACTTACTTGGTTCGTCACTGGATAGCCCGTGGCCCAGCCAACAACTTTGTCGAAGTTACCACACAGTTAAATTATCACGTTATTGAGATATACGCATATACGTTAATACTTTTGCATGCAGTTTGTATGCACACTAGCGCCGCCCAGCGATAGATTTGCCAATGATTTAATTCATCACTGGACAGCTCTTGACCATGCCAACAACTTTGCCGAAGACACCAAGTTTTTATAAAGTAATATCGCAATAATATTTACAATCCCAACTCTTCCATTTTTATCAGGTACTTGCGTCTCCATCCAGCGACGGGTGGTGACGCCGCAGATGGCTGTTACCACCCTCTTCAACAAGCAAAACGTGCAGTGATGCCAATTAAAGTAGTTAGAAATCATGCGAATAAAATGTCCATTGTTTCGAAATTTAATAACGCCCTTATCTTAAGTGCTACTAAAAAGTTGTCTTCTAACAAAATGTTCCCTAATATATGCACTAAATCTTCAGGAGGGGAGCGGATTTTTAGAGTTGCTTTAAAGTGCCTTTTTCTTCAAAAGTTTGAAAAGTTGGGTTTCCCCATACTGAAAAATTAAAATTCCCATATAAAACTTCAAGTCGATTGCGGACTAGCTTACCGATTTTTTAGAATTTTTTAATTTTGCAGGGCTTCATTTGGGTCCATTTGCAACCATTTGTGACTATTCGGGATTGTGTATTCACAATTTTGCAAAAATCGACACGGCCTAATGCCCAGGGAGTCGAGAAAATTTTCCCGACTGGAACGGGAATCGAACCCGCCGGATTGGTTTCAAGCTTTTGTGTTTTATGAGGGCACTTATCGGAGGGCGCAGTAGAAATATGTTAGGCGAGATTATAAGAGCATATGAAATCGGGCGTTTTATGTGGATCTTGATATGTGCAGTAAAACACAGTGGTCGAAGTTGAAGGAAGTAACGTTTAATGAACTCCAACAATGAATGCAACGCCTTCGGATTCAGCAACTACGTTGGCAGCTTGACACGACAATCCTTTGCCATATGATCCTTCTTCTGGCACCTTCTACACTTTCCCATGAACTTACGTGGCTTTTGCTTGAATCCAGCGAAGGCTGCAGGCTTCTCCTTAGCCGTGTCAACCATCCTGTCAGACTTCTTCAACTCTTCGGCCAGCATTACGTACAACTTCCAGGGTAAGGGGCTGTCCATTAATTACGTAAGGGAATTTTTGCGATTTTTCGACACCCCCTCCCCCCCTTGTAAGATTTTTTGTATGACAACCCAAATTTTTTTGTATGGCGCGTAAGATTTCTCAAAACCACCCTCCCCCCTCCTCCTCCTCCTTCTGGCGTAACGTCCTCACTGGGACAAAGCCTGCTTCTCAGCTTAGTGTTCTATGAGCACTTCCACAGTTATTAACTGAGAGCTTCCTCTGCCAATGACCATTTTGCATGTGTATATCGTGTGGCAGGCACGAAGATACTCTATGCCCAAGGAAGTAAAGGAAATTTCCTTTACGAAAAGATCCTGGACTGACCGGGAATCGAACCCGTCACCCTCAGCATGGTCATGCTGAATACCCGTGCGTTTACCGCCTCGGCTATATGGGCCCTCCCCCCATAAACCCTTACGTAATTAATGGACAGCCCCTAAGGTCCTTCTCCAACGCCGTCACGAGTGGATCGTAGGATTCAGGCAGCGTTACAAATAGTTGAGAGACCATGTCGGCTTCTTCTAGCTTCGCGCCGGCTGACTTCAATAGTCTCACCAACTCGTCGAATACCTTCAAATGGTCCTTGAAAGATGCACCTTCCGTCATCTTCAGTTTTGCGAGCTGATTCCGGACCAACGTTTGCGAGGACACCGACTTCTTGGCGTACACATTCTCCAAAACGGCCCAGATTTGCTTCACAGTGGTCTCCTCGCGGATCAGATCCAGAAGATCATCATGGATGAAGGATATAATCAAAATCACGTTCGCCGCCTTGTTGTCCATTTTGTGAAACTTGGCTTGATCCTCCGCACTTGGTCCTTGGTAACCGCATCCAATAGCTCGATGGGCTTCAAATACTTCGTATCCGGTTCCGGAAAACGGGATTATTCCGTAAACCGCTTACTTCCATGAGTCGCCCATAATCTCTTGATATGTGACGAATTTCGCACCAACTCGTCTTCGGGGTTGGCAGCACCCCCTCAGAATGTTATGAAATTTTGTAGGTTTCAAGACTTTACCTTTTCAAGCAACTTTGCGTATTTTGTTTTTTCAAAATTAACCTAGACTAACATTTAAAAAGAGTCAAAGTTCTTTAACCGTTTTTTTTCACAAAAAATAACTCGAATATGATAAGATGTACAAAAAAGTGATGTATGGGTGACATTTAGAGAATTGTCCAAGCTTTCATGAAAAAATATTTTAAAAATTCTAAATACATTTTTACACGCTAAAAAATATATTTTTAAAATTAAAAGTCAATTTACAGAAAATGCCCACTTTTTTATGTTTTGAAATTTTTTTCCAAGAAAGTCAATATTGTTGCCTAACTTTCCTCCATACATCACAAGATGGGCACTTTTAAGGAAAAAAAAGTTTTTCTAGCAAAAACTTTTTCATGTTAGTTTTTTTAGCGTGTTGCGCATTAGCCGTTTTTTTCACAAAAAATATAACTCGAATATGGCCGGGGTTCTGCTAAACCGAACTAAGCGCCAAAAACTTTATTCCGAGATATTTAAGCTTAAAGTTCAACCACTCATAAATAAACAACAGCTAGGATTATTTGAAACTTTTCCACACACATGTAACTTACAAGCCTTTATTATTCATCAGAGACGAAGAATACATGTAAATTATTTGAAATCATTGATATAATTACATTTAATTTTTCAGTACTTCGTACTCAGTTCACTCTGGCTGAACAAAAACATTGGAATATGGTGTATAGTTCAGTGTGGCTGACTGTGTTTCTTTGTTTCATAGAAAACCATTCGGATTGTGAAAAAAAAAACTCGATTTTTCATCGTCCATGAAGTTGAAATCGATATCACTCACAATTCTTTACATGAATCAGAGAGGACGCGTAGGGTCTGGGACCATTTGGGCAGGAGCACCTATTTTGGGCACTTACTGCTATAACTCAGTCATTTTTGAACCGATTAACATGATTTTTGAGACACAATCAGATACGCACAGTATCTAGCCATGTACAAACATTCAAGTCAATCGGTTTGAAATTGACTGCGTTATAGCAGCACCTGCCCAAAATAGGTGCTCCTGCCCAAATGGTCCCAGACCCTATATTATGGTAGCATGGAGGTCTCAAAATAGTTTGAAATATGAACGGCGGAAGCCCTCCCAGCTCAGCCCTTCCCACTTATGTTTTTTTTATAGGCGGTGCATGTGCAGGCACAGAGCAAGAGTGATTATGTAAAATGATGTCTTTGCATGTCCTAAGGTCCTGAGATGTAAAAATGGAGCAATTTGTGTACTTCAAACTTATACTGGTCGAAGAAAACCATGAAAATGATCTGCCAAAGTGAACTAAGACAAAAAAATTTCGAAAATATTAAAGAGATTCGAACTTGGGTCCTTTAAGTGATAACCAAGCACGTTACCTCTAGGTCATTTTACTTAGATGAAGGTCAGTCGTTATGTCTGGATCAAGTTCTAAACATTCTTCTTTAGTATGGTTTTCGTGAAAACGTCATTTTTCGATCAGCCAAAGCGAACCAAGTGTTTGATTTTATTCAAGCTTTATTATTTTTATTAGCCTTGTTATTCAATGACGGCTTCTGTGTTAAATTATCAGTATGAGCTGTGTCGACATAACGCAGGTATTTAAAACCAGTTAATTTTTGTATTGTTGAGAATAAATAGATTCTAAAATGCAGTGGATTTGGTTCGGTCTGGCTGAATGTGATTTGGAAAAATGGCGATCAGCACCATCGAAACATAATTGTATCCTCCAACATCCGTATTTCTAATAACTTGTTTAATTCTCCTACAGATTGTTACTATGAGTCGGTTGGAAGTTAGAAATTTGACGGCGATGAGGAGAACTTGAAATGTTCCTCATCTGGACCAACACAAAAACATTTCGCTGATTCTATGGAATGGTTTACAGTTTACTCTGGTTGGATGCAATTTTATTTTTTGTATGTTCTGCCAAACAGAAATTTTGAATTTACTCCACGAAGAGCCGTCAGAATTACTGCATTTTTACATGGAAAGAGGATCATCAATTTCTTCATGCAATGGTAAAGAAAACTCAATTTTTCAAAAAATGGCCTTTGGTTCGGTTTAGCAGAACCCCGACCATATGATAAGTTGTACAAAAAAGTGATGTATGGGGGACTTTTAGGGAATTGTCCAAGCTTTCAAGAAAACATATTTAAAAAATATAAAAAAATGTTTTACACGCTAAAAAATATCTTTTCAAAATTAAAAGTCAATTTACAGAAAAAGCCCACTTTTTCATGTTTTATGTTTTGAATTTTTTTTCCCAAGAAAGACAATATAGTTGCCTAACTTTCCTCCATACATCACAAGATGGGCACTTTTAAGGAAAAAAAAATTTTTCTAAAAAAAACTTTTTCATTTTATTTTTTTTTTGCGTTTTGTGCATTTTGTGCACAGTAATGTATCCAGAATCCTAATGACAATCCATTAAAACTTAATGGGCTCAACTACTTTTTTAATATAATTACGTGCTTGACATTGAAAACGTGCTTGATATTGGAAAGGGCTCAAGACAAATTTGCTTTTAGGGTTTTATATCAATGAAAACGCTTGTGTATTGATGAAATATGTACATATGTATATGTGTATTCAATTATTTTCTTTTCTACAATATATACATCCTTCTTTTATACATTCTATTGTAACGTTTTTTGAATATTAGATCTTTAGTCTATTTGAAACAAAGTAAACTTTTTTGGATTATTTTTTGAATTCGAAAACTTCTTCGCTTCAATTTGATTTTCAGAAATTGGCACAAATGAATGAAATTTTTGTGTACCAGGTATTGTTTTTACGTGACTGTATGTGTATAGTTCTTCAAGTTCATCCGTCATTTTTGCATATTGTTCATTTGAAATAAAGCAGAAATTCAATTTTGTTATATGTATATCTGACTGTTTAACTGCCCAGTCATGCAGTTCTCGAGGAGTTGTGATTTTGTTTTCATGATCTCGAGCAAGACTTGCTCGTTTTGCCATTCGTTTGAGACTACCGCCAACAGCGTCACAGGGACCTTTGCCATGTGAAGTTGCGAATAAGTGCCATTCTGCTTCCAATCCATAATTGGACCGAAAACTGCACAAACTGGCAAATTTTTTTTGTTCTTATAATGAGCTGCTGCTCCATCTGACATGAAAGTAATTTTTGAGAAATCAATCGATTGTTTAATGAAATCCAGCAGTTTTGACATAAATAACTGAACTGCTGTTGTATCGTGTGTAAGTACTTCAGATATTATTATAAAGCTCAAGTTTTCCAACTTATTTTCTTTTCTGTAGTACACTTCAAAGGGGTGGATGGTAGCTTGAGAATTATTCCAATGGTAACCTTGAGCTGAATTTTGAATGAAAAATGAATAATTTTCTGAAAAGTCACAAATTGTTAATACTTCACCCTGTTTAAGAGATTCTTTTTTATCCCGCAAAAATGAGGATTGTTCTTTATAAATGAAATCATGAGTTATAAGCTTATCAACTTTTTCTACAAAATACGGAACAAGCTCGTCTATAGCCTTAGTAATAGTTTCCAAATTGCATCGATCAGTGGTTAGCCATTGTTGAAATAAAACCGATTCTTTATCATTCGCTTCTAATAATGATGTTAGTTCACTGGTTCTAGGCACACAATAATACAATTTCAGCAAACAGAATGCTGTTTTAAGCATTCAGATATCAAAACAAGCTGAGAAACAGGTTCTATTCCAGTTGGGATGTAACGCCAAGAAAAAGAAGGCACCCAATCAAACAAAGTTGTAATGCCCATTGAGTGTTATTAAATGGGTATAAGGATTCTTGATACATCCTGTACGAGTTAATGCGCAACACGCTAAAAAAAATAACATGAAAATGTTTTTGTTAGAAAAACTTTTTTTCCTTAAAAGTGCCCATCTTGTGATGTGTGGAGGAAAGTTAGGCAACAATATTGACTTTCTTGGAAAAAAATTTCAAAACATAAAAAAGTGGGCATTTTCTGTAAATTGACTTTTAATTTTAAAAATATATTTTTTAGCGTGTAAAAATGTATTTAGAATTTTTAAAATATTTTTTCATGAAAGCTTGGACAATTCTCTAAAAGTCCCCCATACAACACTTTTCTATAGGTCTTGTCATTTTTGAGTTACATCGATTTTAAAAAATTCTTCGAAAAAAAGTTAGGCCCTCTTCAAATGTTACTCTTGAAAATTTTCGAAAATTTAAGTATGCAAAGTTTCTTATAAAAACCTAGTCTTTATGCCCACCAAGTTTCATTCGATTCTGAGAGGGTGTTGCCAACCACTGGTCGAGTTGGCGCGAAATTCGTCATGTGCAGTAAAACACAGTGGTCGAAGTTGAAGAAAGTAACGTATAATGAACTGTTCTTGAGGAGAGTTGAAAATGGAATGATCAATTTTTTCTTAGTTGGTAACAATCAACAAGTTGCTAAGTACGTCTACGTAACCAATGGTGTCTTCGATGCCGATAACACCGATAGTGGAAAATTCTGTAACTAACTGAACTTTATTTTATAATTTATGGGTGGTACGCAGATCGCAAGAAATGTCTTGGCCTATCTCGATGCGTGGGAAATTCAGGCAAGAAATCGCTAAAGAAATAAGAAAGCGTCGCTTTATTCCGGATCCGGATCCGGAGCTGAAACGAAACGTCAAATCAAATGGGGCTTGCTGTGTTAAATTTCTTGACCATTCCGGTCATGGAAAAACAATGCACTGAACGAAAATTACTTGAGTGATTCCGTTTGAAGTGCATACCTCGCATTACTTACGAAACAGCCGTGATAGACCTACCATATAGAATCCCAAGCCATCTGTAACCTAAATCGAATGAGTTATTTCCTATTTATTTATTTATTGAAGTATGGAAAAGCCAACGAGAACGGCATTCCATTCGAATTAAACTAACCCTTCTTTACGAAGACATTCCGGTTCGTGGGAAAATATCAAATCTTCCAGATATGCCGCAGATACCAGGTCCTAATGCAGGCCCAGATTAACGTGTCTTACTGCATCACTAAGTTTTCAAACGAATCATTGACTTTTTGTTTTTCAATGATTGTTTGCCTCGCATTTTTGAAGTGATAAAAAACTGTCAATTCTGCAGCAAAGCAGTATCATCGCAATCACTGCGAGTGAGCATATAGGGCTCTGCATGAAATTATCTTCTTCTCTTTCACTCTTACTGAAATCTTGTAAACAACAAGGCCAAGAAACGTCAAAATCCCATACAATTTCAAAACAATGCAGTGCCCTATAGGATGATATTGCGCGCAAACCCCAAAATTTTATTCCCACCTTTGGGTTTCCGCGCCGAAGACCCAGCGCCAGATTCGGCGACAAAGAAAACTGACAGCAGTCGCCGGACAGTTGGCAATCCTGATATTTGACGGCGGCCGCCCGTTAGTCATGGGAGTGGATTGTTGTCACGCAAATAGATCTTTTCGCTGAAAATGCATGTGTATTGAGTTATTGTTGACAGATTTTCTGCAGTGTTAGTGTGAAATTCAGCGATTTTCTGTATCGCGTAAGCCTTCGCTGGAAGAAAACGTCATGTTGTTCAGCGAAGCAAGGAAAATTTTCAGTGAAAAAAGCAATACTTTTTCATACGAATATTCGCTTTGGTGGCAGAGAACTATTACTTTGAAATTTCGAGGCTCATATCCAACATGGCTGCCGATGCTGATGATGCCGTAAAAAGCTTTAAGTATTGTGGGGGCCTGGAGCCGGAGTGGATTTTTGTTTTAAACCCGTCCGTAGGCTACGAAGCTTACAACAAAATTTCAATCCGCTGGCAAAGACGTAAACATCAATATTTTTCAATGAAATTCTGAAGTTCACTTCATTATTAGTTGTAGTTTCAAATATGATGGGAGCCTCAAAAATTGTGGACGTCTGAATCGGGAAGGGGAAAAAAATGCGTAACCTTCCTTTTAGCAAGGCCCCATTAGTTGAAATTCGAATGAATTCATCTGAAAACTGGTAAGTTTTATGTATTATTGTATATTACGCCAGGCTAGGGGGTTAAGAAATATATAAGTAGTATAGAACTTTTTCAAGGCCTCTTAAACATGTTCATGTTTGAGTATATTTTCTCTGCGCTTTTAAAACATTTTACGGCAAGCTAGGAGTAGATTTTTTTTGTCCTAAGCTAGGTCTTAAGCATATTGAATTTAACTTTAAGTAAAACCTGGGGGTAACATACTGTTTTTGTTTGAAAAAATCATGTTTTCACGAAACTCAATGGATCATCAAAATAACTAAAACGGCCGCTATGAAACGAGCAGATACCGCCACCGTAGCCTTGTGTGTCTGACATAACTCCACTGCTGTCACACGGTGGCGCCTTTGTTTACATGCGGTGAACACTAGAAAAGATTGCTTCTGTGATCCATTGATTTTAAAAGAAATAGCCTACCTTTAGGAGTTTAATGTATTACAGAAGGACCCGCCTCAAACGCCTAATGGTAGCCTATTTCTTTAAAAATCAATTGACGTTCGTGAAAAACATGATTTTTCAAACAAAAACAGAATGTTACCCCCAATGGAAATGTTACAAGTTCGTTGTTGGAAAATGTCCGTTTTAGCTCAGAAATGATCGTGTCAAAATTTGAAGTTCGTATCTCAATGCTAAGTGGTCCCACAAGGGGCCTAAAGTTGTCGAAAATTGTATGACTAAAAAAAACATGAATTTTTTTTCGACGGCCTAATACATCATTGAAAGAATCCTGGAAAATAAAAGAATCGACTACTTCTATCATTTTTCTTGCCATTATTAATGATTGCAGTATATCGAAGATGCACCACAAGCATTAAAGCGGCCAGGCCTGTATACTGTGCAGCGTTTTAAATTTAACAATAAAGACCACGAGTGGGGACATCTCGTACGAACCACTCAGTTTATGAGTAAAGCAAAACACGGTGAAAACCGGTAGGGGTGACGAAGCTGAGAAGATTAGTCACTTCTTGGTCCTAGGTGCTTCCTGAGATGGACGTGTCCTGGCCATTATGCCTAGGCTTAACCCAACTAACATTTTCAGCGCTATAAGCTTCAGTCATTTGCTTTCTGTTGTTTAACCATCGAGTTAAAGCAATCAACGCTGAATAAAAGGAAAGCTAGTCAAATATAAATCATAAGCAAATACACGTCTGAAAAACAAGCACCATACAGCTACCAAACTCGGTTTTCAGAAATCCATTGCTTGTCACTGGGGCTGCCTTTACTCCACTCTATTCCAACTCCGGGAGATTTCCCGGAAGATGTGAAAACTTGAACACATCGAATAGGAGTATTGGCAAATCCCCAAACCAGCAGCACTTTAAAGGCCGTTATACGATTTCATTACGGCTAGAAGCTGTAATATAGAAACTGTTGGTTTACCAACACGGCTTATCGGATGTAAACATTATTGTCAAAACAAACTTTAAGCGGGATATATAGCTACTACACAAATTCTTTACAGCTACCCATCTCTGTGTTGTGAAATTATTTGGGTTGCTTTTATTGCACTTTAATTCAATGCCGGAAGATTTGCCGGAAGATGTGCAAATCGAGTAAGAGTCCCAACCACTACAACGGCTGCATTTATACAGTACGTTTTGTAATGTTGCCAAAACACAAAACAGCAGTGCTTCGTAGCCGTTTAAAAAACACTCTTTCAGCTAGAAGCTGTGAAAAAAAAAATCTGTTGGCGCAACCACACAGCTTGTTCAATGTAAACATTATTGCGTTTGACGTTTCACAAGCTTTTGCAGCAAGATGAAGTTGGGTAAGGTTTCTTGTGGCACAATTATGAAGCCTTGTCTGGAGTAAAACCAAAACGGGCTATTTTCTATGTTATTTATATATACAGGGGATACTCAAAATAACTGGGACAGATAAAATTTTCACTTTTCAAAAAATGATCAACTCGCTGTAACTTTTCGGAAAGGGCATCAAATTTTCTCAAATTTTGACTGTAAGTATAAGAAGTAGTTGTGTATCAGTGGTTCAAATTTGGAATAGATCGGGCCATTCTACACGAAGTTATGAAGATTCTAGAAAAAGGTATAATTATCCGATAGCCAACTTTCAGCTGTTATATCTCCGGATTCAATGAACCGAAGCAATGAAATTTTGTTCAATTATGACTAATATAATGAACTTTGGAAAACGGTTGACTTAATTTAAAATTTTGAATAAGAAAAAAAGTTAGAGCGATTTCATTTATTGTATGTATGTATTGTAGTAAATTTATCCATTTTTCATATGCATCCCATTACTTTTTCAATTTAATGCCGGCTATTTGGTTGCTTTCCTTTGAAACATAAATATATTCAAGTCAATTAGAGGGAATTTAAATGAACTATATTTACTATCTTGAATTTTGAAACGATGATGAAGTTTTGGATAAATTGGTGTTCTATTAGAAAAATAATCTAATCGTTATAATTTTCTTTCGTGTGAAGAATTTTAAGTTTAGTCAAAAGTTTTTAATAGCTCATTATATAAGTCATAAATGATCAAAATTTCATTGCATTCGGTTGGTTGAATCCGGAGATATAACAGCTCAAAGTTGGTTATCGGATAATTATACCTTTTTCTAGAACCTTTATAACTTCGTGTAGAATAGCCCGATCTTTTCCAAATTTTGACCACTGATACACAACTAGTTGATGAACTTACAATAAAAATTTAAGAATATTTGACGCCCTTTTCGAAAATTTACGGCTAGTTGAACATTTTTCGAAAAGTAAAAATTTTACCTGTCCCAGTTATTTTGAGTATCCCCTGTAGCAGTGTGGCAGCGAGGACATCATCGGGACCAGTGGATACGGAGATCGGGAGTTCGATTCCAAGTAGCGGCAAGTACTTTAATTATTCAATTTTAAAAGTGATAATTCCAGTTCCACATGTATTGCGTCACGGTATCCATAACCTAATTATATTTAATCGTTAAATTTGGGGATGCCGTAAAACTATTATTTAACAACTGAGAAAGGACTGAAAAAGCGCCTTCTCAAGATGTTATTCAGTTAGTAATTACATAGGAGCCGAGAAAAGAGCTATGACTAGGTGGCATAGAAGCTGATCGCCACAGCATGTACAGGTGGATTAAGTTCGCCAGATTCATTGGTATAGGGCTTGCATAGAAGCTTCCGTCCATATGTACAACACAGTAACTCAGCATCAAGCCGTATTGAGGACACATGGTTGACGTTTACATTCACAATAAATGTTAGTTGGGAAGCGCCTTTACTCGCTCTCTGAAATGAAACAAAATACTGATTTCTGGGGATGGGGCAGGTGTAACGTAGCAAAAAATGGGTTTTCATCGTTAATGAACGCCAACGCAAAAGATGGAGAAAAATAACCAAGTAGCTTGAAACGATCTCACCATTGCACAGTGGCCGGAAGCCGGACAAAAACTCAAAAATCGACTTCAATATTTTATTTTTCTAATATTTTTCTTCCATTAAAGATACTTCAACTAAGAAAACCCCAAATTTTCAAGTCATTTGGTCGAAAATTGAGTCTTGTAGATTTGTTCAAAGTTGAAGTTTTATGTGCTACAATATTAGTATTTATTGTCTTTATTTTATGAGCTTCCTTTCCTTCATGAGTTCGTTGTAAAAGTTAGGAAGACTTGAATAATGTGACAATATTTTTTGTGTTTTTGAGTATGAATAACCATTACATTTCAGGGACTGTTTGGAATTCAATCACAAAATTATTATGTTTTTACAATATGCAAACATATTGACTTTTATGAAATTTTGGAGAAAAACTTCGTATTAAAGAGATCCAGTACTTGTTTAGGAAACATCAGAAAACAACGCCGTATCCCGGATCTGTCGTGCAATTTTGTCTAGTTTTTGGCTATGTAGGTCACTGTTTGCGCATTTTTGCGCTAAGCGCGAAAAAAATATTTTTTTTTCTATCAGGTCACAATGGAGCCGCATGGTTGTGGAGGAAGTGATATTGTTTGAAGTTTCAATTTTATCTTAACATAGTTCAAATTGACTTCAGAATACTAACAATTTAGTGTAATTTTCATTCTTGTAAGAGACTTTCACCATGTCAGATGGTCATAAGGGGGGGGGGGGATGGTTTGGGGTCTGATAATGTGATGGCCACAGCTTTAACATTTTTTTAATTATTTTTTTTTAATATTATTATATTTTTAGATAGAAAAATACAAGAAGGTGGGTGCTCCAGTTAAAAACAGTAAGCTGGAGAGGAAAGGAGTGATGATTAAGTATGAATAAGACTTTATTTTCTTAGACACTACCCACATGTTGCTTCGCCAGATACAACTAACTCTTTTAATCTTCAAAATAAAAGGAAGACAAAAACAACCGTGAAAAACAAGAAAAAATAACTACAAACCGTTGCTCATTGATTTTCTTAAACTGGTCGTTTCTTCGATTCATCTTAATCGTTAGAATTGCTCAACAACCTTGGAAGCAATCTCTTCACGAACTTCTATCGAAGTTTCAATATATAGTGACACAAATTCGTCGACAACTACGTGTTTCTTTTCTACACGCACATCGCGCATCGCTACAGTTCAAAGCAACAATCATCTATAAAATATAAAAGGAATTCACTAAACGGCGTTAAACGCTACGTTAAATATTTTTTCTGCGTAAACGTCGCGATCAAAAAGGCAATCTTTGAATATTTTAATCGCAATTTTATGAAACAAACATTTTACGCTCTTTCGTGAAACCCCTTATATTGTTTTTTTTAAACTTGAAGATTTATTGTATGTTATTCATGCAGTTTCGTTAAACACATTTCCACTGAACGACACACAGAGTGATAAAGATTTTGAAAATATTTGCTGGAACTGTACTGTTCATAAATATGATAACCGATCTCTGATGATGGTTTATCAAAAACTCCCTTCAATATTGCGAATATGAATTGCCAATTCTTTATATATAGGGTTGTTTCGGTTGCTTCGATAAGTGATAGCAGGGATAGGTGTACCTTACAACCCAAACTCGGAAGAGCATATATGTAGTTGTTGAAATGAGATTGATAAAAAGCTGTTCAAATTTGTCGCAGTTCACTATATTAGACTATCTGACCCCATAACGATTGAATTAACACACCTCCGTGCACCCACCGTAAAATGTCACGTGGTCTATGAGCTTGGGCAGTCCCTGAGAATATACCACGTCTTGTCAGCCAACATTGGTGTGTATCTGAATTGATCCATTGAAAAAACGTTGGTAAACGATTTGTTCTAATGAATTTTGTAGTTTTGAAGATTTTGGACCACCAAATACACAATTGTAGTTTATTTCAATACCAATACATGATTTAAGAACCCCCAAATTAAAAGGTTAATCAAAACCTACGTTCAGAAAGCACATCGTGATAGTTTACTATCGATTATTTTTACATGCTTTCCATAATCAGCAGACATCAAAATTTTGAACCACCCTAATATAGTAAAATCAAAATATATGATAAGTTCCATATCCGAAATAGATTTAGTGAACTAAAACCATCATAACCTGTGAATTTTAGCAATTTCGGTTAACATTTGAGGTTTTGTCCGACTTTTGTATGGAGGCCCGCCACTGTGCATTGCCAGGAAACTGCAATACCTCAGCGTTATCTGAAAAGCTTCCTTCCTGCTGCTCATTCATGGTGGATTTTTCCTGATTTGATGCCGCTACCAATCTTTTCACAACACACGGGGCCTGCTTGAATCACTCACGAACTATGTATTAAAAAAAACGGCAGCTAACGCAAAATCAACTTCCGTTTGTGATCCTGACACCGATGCTTACAATATCGGCACTCACTATTTATCGAAATATTTTTCTTAAATCACTAAGAATCGCGCTCGTGGCTCTAACTAACATCACAACAAGTGTACCCCGACGGCTTCCATTTCCTTCTACCGTAGCGTCTCACGATTACATTAACGATTCTATCTCACAATCGAAAATTTTGAGTTCTTCAAGAATATTCTTAGCAGCAACTTCGAGCACAAAAACACAACATGCTTCAGCGACATAAATTTTAACAAACATCCACCTGAATTTCCTCCTTAACCCGGAATAGTTCCGCCGGAATCCAGTCACTGTGTCCATACAAGAACCTGCCGAATGGCGCAGGACCACCAGTTGCTCCTCGATTTTGCCAACCAAAGTGCGAAAATACGAAGCCACGAAAAAATTTCAAATTTTTCTTTTTTTCATATAAGGCCGTTACAAATATTTATTTCACTTTTTGTCCCATAACTCTTTTGCTGGTCGAGGGGGGGGGGATAAAAATAATAAAGCATTTAATCTGAAAAATATTAAAAACTCATCGTATTTGTTAAAGATTTTTTGGCAAGACCCGATAAATAAATTGATATTTATTTTTTTTTATCTGCCCCCTCAAAATGCCAAATCCAGCCAAAAATTTTTGAGAGAGGTGGGAGACAAAAAGTCAAAATTTAATTTGTATCAGCCTAACTTTGCAAATGCTTCTTCCGGATGGCATAGCGCCACTATTCCCGATTCGGTCGGGAAATTAACAACAAACAACGCGGAGACGAAAAACGCGTGACAGAAAAATTTAAAGCAGCCGTTCGCGCGCACAACTCGCTGCGATCTCCACATTCTTTTATTGATTTTTTGTGTACATAATCTAATATTTTTTCCGTTGATCTGGGATTTCTTTCAATTGAGTCAGCCAAAAAAGAAATTTATCATGAATACATGTTTATTGACATACATTATAAAATGGTGAAAAAAGTACGTTACATCTTATTATCCTGATCCTAACTATATAACCACTAGTCTGGGACACGGTTATATGGGACACAATAAAAAATGGGAAAACTCTCGTTCCTGAATACTTTTTTAGTTCCATTTTCCCCCATATCAACTATGCAAAATTTTAGCTCGATCAAAAACAATATATTTTAGCTCCAGCCATTTTTGAAATTTTTATACGATTTAGTGTGGGGAAAATTTACTTATTCGAAGAAAAAGACCGCAAAGCGATGTGACGTTTGTGGATAAAGTTTTTGAGCCTTATCCGATCGATAAATTTATGAGTTTTTATTATTTTTTTGTTATTCCTTACATGTTAAACAGCGTTGCCATGCCATTCGGTTTTTAGTCAATAACTTTTTCCACATGTCTTTGATCGGTTTGCGGTCTTCGGTGGGTTGGTTACTTGTAGAAGTTTCAACAGATATCATTTATCGAATTATTCGTAGGGGCTTAGGGGGAACTTGTGACGATTTTTCTTTGATAAAGTGATATTCCTCATAGTAAATCGAATGAAAACTTAAAACGGCTGGCGCTAAAATATAGTTTCTCCGTTTGAGCTGAAATTTTATAAAGTTGGTATGGGGCCTGGAATTCATAAAATGTACTTCACTCCTGTCTTCTTACTGTCCCATGCTAATTACCACATATAATTGTAAACACAATTAGAACTGAATTACTTGAAATCGCGTGATAAAAGTTTCTATTTTTTTATCTAAGGCAATAATGTAAAAAGACGGAAGTTGGTTTGAGAAAATGTCAATATTCCAATTATACACACTGAGGATACTGTACGTATGGTTTTCATAGTTTACATCTTATGAATCAGTTATTTTTATTTTTTTCATCATTTCATAGTTCTCGTATGCTTTTCATACACTGAGCAGCGAAATTCATAAGACTTGTCGTATGAAAAACATCATAAGAAGTTTCGTATGAAAATCATAAGATGTATTATGAAATGCCATTGCCAAAAAACAACAAAACCTTTTGTTGGCTTCTAACCACTGCAGCTTTCGAAGTGTCGATGGTCGCATGAGTAAAGCACGCGCTCTCTAATCTTAGCGTTCCTGGTTCGATTCCAGGTTGCGATTTTTTTTAGTTTATGCGGAATATTTCATAAAAATATGTATGATAGTCATAAGACATAATTTCAATTTTTATACGTTATCGGTATGATTTTCATACATGAGAGCTATGAAATACATACAGTAACAGTATGACAATAATAGTTGGCGCTTTGAATCCAAAATCATAGTTTGTAACTATGATTTTCGCAAGAAATTCTTATGGCAAAAAATCATAGTTGGTTCGTATGATTTTCGGAGTTGCGGTATCCTCAGTGTACGAGAACTATGAAATGATGAAAAAATAAAAATAACTGATTCATAAGATGTAAACTATGAAAACCATACGTACAGTATCCTCAGTGTATATATCCACCGTATTCTTTCATTGCTTTCCTTACTCCCTTCTTCTCGAGTAGTATCCATATCATCGAAAAAAGCCAATTGAAGTTAATAATGATAAAGTCATGCGGTGATTAAACGTAGTAGAAATGGAATTTAAGTTTGCTCGATGACACAGCGCAACTTTTTTTTTGTCTCAAGAGCAAACTTATGTGTCTCTGACAGATTTTGGGCCGCTGAACCAGTATCCGATTTGCTCTGGCACGTCACAGTTTTGAGCTATACCTCAATTTATAGGGCAAAATATGCGATTTTGAGCGTTTTTTGAGTGCAAGCCATTAAGCATGGAAATATTTTTTAAGCAATCAAAAGGTAGATTGGTCAATTAACATCTAAATTAACGACTCATGCAAAATATTTCGTTTTACCAAATCAAATTTGAGTCGTAATCAGTGAAGAGAATTGTCAGACAAAAGAGGCACAAAACAAGCAACAAAGAAGGTGCGACGATTACTCATTATCCCTACTGGTAACAGATAATGACATGATCTCGAAATTTTTTGTTGCAGACAAAACGGAAGCTGAATTTGTTGCGTACTTTTCAACTCGTGAATAATCAATTATTGCTAACCCAAAGTCGAAACTGTTTGATGATAGAGCTTCACCAGAGCTGCAGTGTTTACCGACTCGAAGTTACCGTTCGAAAATCGCAATGCAAGGCTTGAAAATCTCTAAACTCGTGGTGTACGATGTTAATCCTATTATTTTCAAGTTGGGACAAACTTATGTCGCATGGGTTTGTTTGTCGCAACAAATACAGGTTGCGACATTGTCATTATTGTTGCGCGATGGTTGAATTTTGATTCACTGGTCGTAATCAAGTCCAGTTGCACCAGTATTTCCAGACAATCTACTTGACCATTCAGGAGCTTTGTCACACCAATTAGAGTGGAGTTTTTCCTTTCTCGTCTTGCATATTGACATCAGCCACCTCGTCATGAAAAAGCATCTTTACAATTTGCTTGTTATCTGTTTCGGCTGCCAAATGGATGAGAGTTGTTCCTTGTTTATTGGCAATTCTGTAGTCAGCGTTATATCTATCAATTAACATTTCAACCATCCCCCACTTTTTATTTATGGCAGCAAGATGAAGAGGAGTATTTCCATCGTTGTCTTGCGCATTGACATAAGCCGCGTAGTCATCTATAAGCATCTTTACAATTTCCTTGTTACCTTCTTCGTCCTCAAAACAGATGACTTTTCGTCCGCTTACGTTGGAAATTTTGGTGTTTGCAGTACATTTCTTAGTAAACATTTGAACCGTTTCCCATTTAAAGTGCGTGGCAGCAAAATGAAGCGGGGTATTGTCTTGCACAGCCACAAATTCATCTGACAGCATCTTCAGCATATCTTCAAAGACATCAGGATAAATCCACTGGAATCTAGCGACAGCATAATGAAGAGGTGTTTTTCCTTCTTTGTCCTGCGCTTTGACATCGAACAACAGGTCGTCTATCAGAACTTTTAATATTTCCTTATTACCGTTTTGAACCGCCAAATGGATGAGAGTTTTTCCATATTTATTTGCAGTTTTGAAATCTGCTGAATATTTGTCAATCAACATATTGACAATATCCCACATACGAAATTCGGCAGCAAGAAGTAGAGGGGTATTTCCATCGTTATCTTGCGTATTGACTTCAGCCTCACAATCTTCCATAAGCATTCCTACAATTTTCTTATTTCCGATTTGGGCCGCCACATGGATGACACTTTTTCCATACTTATTAGCAGTTTTGCAGTCTGCTGAATATTCAACAATCAGCATATTGACAATATCCCACATGCGAAATTCGGCAGCAAGCAACAGAGGAGTATTTCCATCGTTATCTTGCGTATTTACATTAGCCTCATGGTCATTCATAAGCATTTTTACAATTTCCTTCTTACCACCTTGGGCTGCCAAATGAATAAGACTTTTTCCATATTTATTGGCAGTTTTGTAGTCTACTGAATATCTGCCAATCAAAATATTGACCACAACCCACGCATTTGATTCGGCAGCAAGAAGGAGAGGAGTATTTCCATCGTTGTCTTGCACATTGATATCAACCGAATAGTCATCTATAAGTATCTTTAACATTTCCTTACTACCGCATTGGACCACCGAATGAATAAGACTTTTTCCATATTTATTGGCAGTTTTGTAGTCTGCCGAATATTTGCCAATCAACATATTGACCATTCCCCACTTACGAAATTTAGCAGCAAGAAGGAGAGGAGTATTTCCATCGTTGTCTTGGACATTAATATCAACCAAACAGTTATCTATAAGAGTCTTTAAAATTTTCTTATTTCCGATTTGGGCCACCAAATGGATGACACTTTTTCCATACTTATTGGCAGTTTTGCAATCTGCTGAATATTGATCAATCAACATATTGACAATATCCCACATTCGAAATTCGACAGAAAGAAGTAGAGGAGTATTTCCATCGTTATCTTGCTCATTGACACCAGCCTCATAGCCATCTACAAGCATCTTTACAATTTCCATATTACCTCCTTTAACCGCCAAATGGATAAGAGTTTGTCCGTTTTTATTGGATATTTTGTAGTCTGAATATTTGAAATCGTTGCCAATCAGCATCTTGACCATTTCCCACTTGCCATATTTGGCAGCAAAAAGGAGAAGAGTATTCCCATCGTTGTCTTGTGCATTGATATCAACGGAATAGTTATCGATAAAAGTCTTTACAATTTCCTTACTACGGGATTCAACCATCAAATGAATGAGACTTCTTCCAAATTTGTTGGCAATTTTGTAGTCTACTGAATATTTGTCTATCATCATATTGACCATTTCCCACTTACGCAAATGGGCAGCAAGAAGGATAGGAGTATTTCCATCGTTATCTTGCTTATTGACATCAGTCACATAGTCATCTATAAGCATCTTTACAATGTCTATATTACCTCTTTGAGCAGCCAAATGGATAAGAGTTTGCCCATCTTCGTTGGCAAGGTTGTAGTCAATATTATATTCATCAATTAACATCTTGACCATTTCCCACGTACTATGCATTACAGCATAGTGAAGCGAAGTATTACCCCTTTGATCTTTCACATTGATGTCACATGAAAACTTTTCAATCATCATCTTTACAATACTTAAGTCGCTTGTTGAGGCCGCAATGTGCAGAACAGTTCGTCCTTTATCACCACGAATATTTAGGTTTGCTTCATATTTAATTGTTAACATTTCGATCATTTCCCAATCACCCTTTTGGGCAGCATAATGTAGAGGAGTATCTCCCCCAAAGCCTTGAGCATTAATGTTGGCACCATGTTGCGCAAGCATTTCAACAAATGGTTTATTTCGATCAGATACAGCAATATGAATAGCTAAAGCTCCCCATGAATCTGGAGTATTTATGTTGATTTTAGTTTCATATGTATTCATTGTGTTATTGTTTGCTGCATGAGGAGTACAATAGCCAAAACGATGTTCACAAAGAATTAATTTTAGTATATTTTCTCTCTTTGACTCAACAGCCGCATGCAGGAGTGTTCTACTTTTGAATGACCAGAATAATACTCTAGCTTGATGGTGGCCCAGGAGCTCTTTCAAAATAGATTCGTAGCCACCCGAACAGGCTAAGTACATTATTTCAGGGTTATTGTGACAAATTCTGTTGATTGTGTTCATTTGCAACGAACTCTTCTCCCAATTTTCCTCAACCATCGAAAAGAAAAAGGTTCGAACTACTTCATATTTTTTCAAAACTTCGAACAGAATCGTTTCACATTCTGACACACGTTCATACAAAAATTTGGAATGGAAATATTCAGCAAACGACAAGTGAGTGAACTCTAACTGATTCTTGTTCGAAATATTGATTAATAACGACTTTTCTCCATTGTCCAGGATTTGTAGCATGTTTTCCAGAATTGTTACAGAATCGTCATAGCTTAATGAATTTCGTAATTGAGGAATGTTAATTTGATTAATAGCAATGAACTCGTGCGCACGATAGAATTTTTCCAAATTGTTTTTGAAAAATTTCAAAATTTTCGAATCAACTGTTGCATAACCTTCTTCATTATTTATTTTCTTCACGAATATATTAAACGATTTGTTAACGACGTTTTCGTATAAATGCAACACACTGAATCTGGTTTTTGAATCTAATATTTCGGTAACATTTGCGTTCGACGATTTCCAGTATTCCTCAAATTTTTTGTTGTAGACTTCAGCTAGCATTCGAATCATCAAAGGGATGCCAGTAAAGCGGAAATGAGCAGAATGAATGTTGTCATGTAAAGCCTTAAGCACGTGTTTTGCAAATCTTTGAAATCGATCAAAATCCATCTCATTGATTCCCGAGCTGATATCCCAGTAGTTTTTCAAGAACAGAAGTTGCTCTTCCTCAACTAACGGAACAAGATTCAATGCCTTAGCATGCAAGTCTTTCTCGAGTATTTCTTTAAAATGATTTCTACTACTAATGAAAACCCGAATATTATTTTTGTAGAACGCTTCTTTGACAAGCTTGATAGCTGAACCTTGGTACGAATTATCAATCTCATCGAAACCATCAAGTAGAATGTAACATTGTTGTGGACAACTTTCCAAACTCCTTTGAATTATCCGTTGGATCGACTTTGAAATGGTGGATTTGATAAGTGTAAGAATATCGTTTTCTGCTTCGTATTTTTTGAACAATCTACTTAACCAAATTAGATACACGTGTTTGTTGAAGTCAGTTTGTAATGAATGTGCGAGTTTTTTCATGAAAGTTGTTTTTCCCACGCCTGGTTCACCTACCAGTACATAATAATCATTCCGACCAGACGATTGCTCCAGAATTGAAACAAATCCACCTTCTGTAAGTATCTGACCATTTTGCAAAATAAGCTTACGTTCAACATAGCTACTGAAATCTGCTTCTGTAAAATTTTGTAAAGTTCTGCGTACTTCTGCTTTAGCCATATGAACACACTTGTTTCCTTCGTTACTGTTCAAAAAAGGTTTCTGATTTCCATCCATGTTTGTAACCATGTACCAAATATCAAATTCCTTTTCAAATATGCCATGGAATTTGGTTCTATCACTAAACAAGCCACGGTCTTTCTCATGAATCCAGTCCCCTACAGCCGATGCTATAATACTGTCTCTCAACCGGAAAAGTTTGTCAGGTTGATCGGTACATATGACAAGGCAATCAAAAAAACTTCTTAAATCGGACTCTTTGATAAACCGTGGAAAACTTGTTTCTCCGGATTTATTTTGCAACATGCGTTTGTCAATCTTTTTATGAAATTCCACGTCTGATAGGCGTTTACTAGTAAAATATGTTTGAAGTTCGTTCCATAGCCATTGTTGATTGATATCATCGTCATTTTCTGTAAATGTTTCTGAAAAACGGACGGTGCCGTCTATTTCCAATATGGATCGTAGAGGAGTGGTGTATTTACGCAAGATACCTTTTACTGTTCCTGTCTTCTGAAGCTCAATAATAGCATCCTTTATGGCAACAGGTAATTCGGTTATTTTGTTCAGTAAGTCCGGTATTTTCTCTGCTTTTGGTTCAAATTTCTCACTACTTCTGATAAACACTTTCTTCTCCAATGAGTCATTTAGAGCACAGTTTTGTATGTCAACGAGCTCTCCTAGCTTATCTCTAGTATTTTCATTAATTGATTTATTACTGTAGATGATAAATCGTTTTTTGTAATTTTTAAACTCACTTCGTTGTGAAACATTCAGGAACGACTGAATGTACATTGGTAGGGAAAATTGAGTGTTCTCATCAAGACTCAGAGGAAAAAACTCTTGAAATTCAATTTTGCCATTCAATGTCTGACTATGCTTGGCTTGAAAGAACCATACTTCTTTCCGATCGTCCAATATCAGAACAGCGTCATCAAACTTTCCGGCCACATTCATCTCCGTTGCGAGGCGGAAAGTACGCTCCTCTAAGGATGCAGCAACGAACAGCGTGAGAGCAAGATCTTTCTCATAATCGATGCCATGACTGCTGCGACTTCCACTCCATGTGAACGTCATAGGAAGGGAAGAATCTTTTCTTGAATCCATATCGATGGGGCTGTGAATAGAAAAAAATCATTTTGGTTAGTTTAAAATGAATTCAACTTAGAAGAAAAAAAATATTCCCAATTTAATGTGAAACAGTATACAGAAAAATATGGAATTATATTGGTCAAAATACAAATATGCCGAAAACTTCACAGGGCACCCCCTAGAATTGTGCCTTTAGTGAGTGGAATAGCCTGTGAACGATTCAGCTCAATCGGTTAAAAACTGAGCAGGCGCTAATGAGCTGAAGTTTGAATGGGTTTTCAGTCCAAATATATGGTAAAATATATCGTTCAGTATGTCGGTTTTTTGTGCTCAATTTGGCTCAAAATGAAGAAAATAGCAGTTGATGCCCTTAGGAACAAATTTGTAGAAGATCGTACATCGTAGGTCTTGAAATTTGTCTATGGTAATAGTCTGATTGAAAAAAAAAACTAATAGGTATACAATGAGTCAGATAAACATAATCAATCTTTAATTCGATGAAAAGACAGAGCACCTTTAGTCGTCCTTAATATAAAAGTTTTAAGATTACTTTCGTGGTATACCATGTTATTTAATGATATGTTTGTTTCTCCAGTCTATAATAATAAGTAGAGACCGTGCAAAATCGCCGCAAAATCCCTTAAGTTTCGCCGACTACTATTGTGAATTTCGCGGAAATTTCACGGTCCTATATTTTTGACCGTTTTTTTGAAGAAAACTCCAAATTTACGTGTGATATGAATTATTTACTTGATTTTAAAAGGCGTTATCATAAACTCACTGAAAAAAGTAACAAATTTGATTCATAATGCAATTTTTAAACTTAAGAAATCGGATTTTGTAACTCGCACCTAACCAAGACATTGTGTGTGCAGGTGATATGGGAACCTTATTTGTACGATGGTGCAAACTGTATCACGCATACGGTACTAGTTAGCATAAACTTTAAGCTTCGGGAAATAAATGTCATTCTATAACCAACTGTTGCCATATACTATAGGAACTACAGAAACCAATGCTCAAACATCTTGTTTGACGCAATCGAATTTTCGTTAGGTCAAACATATCTTCTTCTTCTTCATCTTTATGGCTCTACGTCCCCAATGAGACTTGGCATGTCTCGCTTCAACTTAGTATTCTTTGAGCACTTCCACAGTTATTGATTGAAGGGCATTCTTTGCCTGCCATTGCATGACTTTGTCTATTGTGAGGCAAGTACAATGATACACTGTGCCCAGAAAACTTTCCCGACAGGAACGGGAATCGAACCCGTCGTGTCCGGATTGGTGATCCATAGCCCTAACCATTAGGCTAACTGGAGACCCCTAGTGTCAAACATATGTTGTTTCTTGAGTTCTTTTCTTGTCAAATATTAGGCCGTGTGTACTTGCATCCCGGGCAGAAAAGAATTACAAAACAATTGCAAGCTTGACCATTCAAAATGGATTACTGAATGGTAAAATTTGTTATTAGTTTGTTTGAAATAAGTGACAAAAGGTCAAAAATAATAACTGACATTGTTCGATAAAATAACTAAAGAACCGTCGACGGGGGTGACAATGGGTCTGGGGGGTGAGATTGGGTCAAAACGGAAAAACTTAAAATTTGAAATAACTCATCAACTATCGCTAATTTATGTTGAAAACTTTATATTATTTCAAAGAAGAGATGCTTTTACACGTCATGATGCAGAATAAGATGTTTAGCAATAATCGTTTTTTGTTAAATTTGTGGCTAAACTTATATGATGAAACTGCTAGTAAATCACTCTGAACAAGTTTCTCCTTCGTAATGTTTAACACATGTACCTAACCATAAATTTTCTTATAAGTGATTAGCTGTAGGTATTACCAGGTTGATGCAATGGAAATCCAGCTTTTTGCAATTTTTGTTTACAAATTCAATATTTTCGACCCTATGTCTAAATATTAAGAATGGGGGTGAGATTGGGTCATGCAAGTTATCGAGTGCACATAACCTTAATTAAAATTCAACTTGTTATCCAGTCCCCATATGACGTTAGAGTGGTGCCATGTTTACCGTATCTTCATAAAAGCACGCTTTGTTTCGAAAATATGTCGAGAAGTGTCAAACGAGTGTGTTAATACGTTCAGTGCCTAAAATCATGTATAACAATACGCCCATGCGTTTGGGCAGCTCCTCTTCTTCTTCTTCTTCTTCTTCTTCCTCTTGGCGTAACGTCTTTACTGGGACAAAGCCTGCTTCTCAGCTTAGTGTTCTATGAGCACTTCCACAGTTATTAACTGAGAGCTTCCTTTGCCAATGACCATTTTGCATGTGTATATCGTGTGGCAGGCACGAAGATACTCTATGCCCAAGGAAGTCAAGGAAATTTCCTTTACGAAAAGATCCTGGACCGACCGGGAATCGAACCCGTCACCCTCAGCATGGTCATGCTGAATACCCGTGCGTTTACCGCCTCGGCTATATGGGCAGCTCCTCTTATCATCAGCTAATCTTTAGAGTATTGCAATATCGTAAGCTCACCAAATAGACTTAATAGCGTTCCTCTATTTCGAGATGGAGTGATTTGCTTTAGCAATATATGTAGAGGCCAATGATCATGTACATAAGAGTTTATAACGAAGGGTTTGTTTAAACATTTCGTAGGGGAACAGAACCCAAAATGCCAAGATGGGGTAAAATGGCCCAACTCATTAAATCATTCCTGAATGGGACTTGATCATTAGTATTGGTGAATGGTGTCAAGATACGTTTGCATCGAACATTCTTCTAGAAGCTAGGCCACGAAACCCACGAAAAATCTTTTGATTTCCCAATGAAAACTGGCAACTTCCGGTTTTTCGTGCTTGCAATTAAGGTTTTCTGGTGATTTTATTACCAGCCAAGTGTTTCCAACGAGATTGAGGCACGCATGGAGACGCATGGTTGTTGATGTCTACGCTTTTCATGTTAGGGGTCATTCAAATATTACGACCATCGTTTTGCGAGGAGGGGGGTCACACTCCATTTATTAAGTATACGAAAAAGCGGGACAGAGGGGGGAAAAGGAGCCGGAAATGCCCAAAAACTGATGGACGTAATTTTTGAATGTTTTCATGAAGTGGCATCTTACCCCACGGCAGAAGGTCGTTTTGCACCACTTCCGTTTTACGAATCAGTTTTTAAAATCGCTAAAAATCGATGAAAATACAATAATTTAGTGAATATTTTTGCTGAAGTATCGAGCAAATATTGTCTAGTTGCTGTTACCACTTTGAAAGCCTAACAAATGAGACTAATTATCATTGAAAACGATGAAAGTTTGAAAAATGGCATTTTACCCCACTTGACCCTAACGTAGCAGTGGCTCAAGACTACGCGCAGCAGTTAGCAGTGGCCCTACCAACCAGGGGCGTACAATTTCGTTTCAATGATACACTTTCATGCAACATTTGAATGAGTCACTTCAAGTGTTTCATACATTTTTCTAATGACACGGTCGTTAAAAAAAACTTTTCCAATCATCGTAGCACTCGGTAGTCTCCCACCCGGTCGCATTGCTTGTGCTTCACCCGTCAGAGCATTAGTGTCTCACTGGTGCGCGCTAGTCTCTCAATGGTTACGGGCGCCGGTTAATTGGATTTAAGTGGTCGAATTTGTTATCCTCTTTCATAAAACACAATTATCATTCTATTGGCGTGTACCACTATTTAAAAATGTGGTTTAAATAGTGTTTTTAGCATGTTGAAGTATTTCAATGACTCATAAAAGAAACGAAAATCCAAGTGTATCATCCCATGTTTCATACACACTTGTTTCTGTAGCAGCAACGAACGAGTGTGTTGCTGGGTGAGAGATGAAGCATCACACCAGTCCGTTCGCATGGGAAACGATTTGCTACAGTCGTCGTACGTCATGTTTTCCTTTCGAAATTGCACGACCCTGCTACCAACGGAAGAGAAGCTTGGCGCAGCTACACTTGAAGATGGCTGGAGGGACATCCGATCCGATCCGCCATAGGTAGTACCTCGGCTACAGCACTAGGCTTCGCGACTCCGAATCACAGAAACGACTGGTACGACGGCGAATGTGAACAGTTGAAAAACGAGAAGAATGCAGCATGGGCGAGAATGCTGCAACACCGTACGAGAGCGAACGAGGCACGTTACAAACAGGCGCGGAACAGGCAGAACTCAGTCTTCCGCCAACAGAAAGAACGAGATCGCGAAGCGATGGAAGAGCTGTACCGCGCTAAGGACACACAAAAGTTCTACGAGAAGCTGAACCGCTCGCGCAGAGGCTTTGTGCCACAAGCCGACATGTGCCGAGATAATCACGGGGTTCTGTCACATTCGCCCGAATTCCAAATGCCCGAATGACAAACGCCCGAATGTAACAAACGCCCGAAAGTCATTCACCCGAATAGACCAGAAGCCCGAAAAAACCATTCGCCCGAAAGAACATTCGCTCGAAACGAATACGAATTCCCGGATAAACTGATACGGTTGATCAAGGCGACGATGGATCGAGTGATGTGCGTAGTTCGAGTATCAGGGACACTCTCGAGCCCCTTCGAATCTCGCAGAGGGTTACGGCAAGGTGATGGCCTTTCGTGCTTGCTGTTCAACATTGCTTTAGAGGGTGTAATTAAGAGAGCGGGGATAAACACGTGTGGAACGATTTTCACGAAGTCCGTTCAGCTGCTTGGTTTCGCTGATGATATTGATATTATAGCTCGTAAATTTGAGACGATGGCGGAAACCAACATCCGAATAAAGAGTGAAGCAGGCGAATCGGGCTAGTCATTAATGTGTCGAAGACAAAGTACATGATGGCAAAGGGTTCCTGGGAGGAATTAGCGCGCCCGCCACCCCGAATTTCTATCGACGGTGATGAAATCGAGGGGGTTGAAGAATTCGTGTACTTGAGCTCACTGGTGACCGCCGAAAACGACACTAGCAGAGAAATTCAGAGGCGCATTGTGGCAGGAAATCGTGCTTACTTTGGACTCCGCAGAATTCTACGATCGAATAAAGTTCGCCGTAACACGAAGTTAACTATCTACAAAACGCTGATTAGACCGGTCGTCCTCTATGGGAACGAAACATGGACCCTACGTGCAGAGGACCAACGCACCCCTGGAGTTTTCGAACGGAAGGTGTTGCGTACCATCTACGGCGGAGTGCAGATGGAAGGCGGGACTTGGAGAAGGCGAATGAACCAGGAGCTACATCAGCTGCTGAGAGAACCAACCATCGTACATACCGCAAAAATCGGGAGGCTGCGGTGGGCGGGTCACGTCATCAGGATGTCGGATTGCAACCCGACTAAAATGGTTCTCGATAGTCATCCGACCGGTACAAGAAGACGTGGAGCGCAGCGAGGTGGGTCGAGCAAGTGGAGGACGATCTGCGGACCCTACGCAGAGTGCGGAACTGGAGACAAACAGCCATGGACCGAGTGGGATGGAGATGGCTACTATGTACAGTAGTATGGTACACGCTTCTATGGAAAAAATAAATCCTCGCTCCAGTCGACTTTTTAGATCCCATTTAGGTAACATATGAACTGTACAAAATTTCAGCGCAATCGGTGAAACTATAATTTAGCGCAAGCGGTTCAAAGTTTTCATAGGATTTACTATGGGAAAAGTTACACTTTCAGATAAAAAATCGCAGAGGTCGTCCCTTGTATCCTTAATTCAAATCGATCAATGATTCTTGTAGAAAAATCAATTATGAAACTTTCCTTCGAAGACCGCAAAACAATTGGATGCTTGTGGAAAAAGTTATTGATTTATTACCGATTAGTGATCCAACGAACGGCTTTTTGTTTTGTTTTATCAGCAGCACTGTTGCTGTCGTTGTTGCATGGGGTGGCGGGAGGCATCACCACCCCCAGAAACAGCAGCAGCCAAGGCAGCAGCTACAGTGCTGCTAATAAAACAAAACAAAAAGCCGTTCATTGGATCACTAATCGGTAATAAATCAATAACTTTTTCCACAAGCATCGAATTGTTTTGCGGTCTTCGAAGGAAAGTTTCATAATTGATTTTTCTACAAGAATCATTGATCGATTTGAATTAAGGAGACAAGGGACGACCTCTGGGATTTTTTATCTGAAAGTGTAACTTTTCCCATAGTAAATCCTATGAAAACTTTGAACCGCTTGCGCTAAATTATACTTTCACCGATTGCGCTGAAATTTTGCACAGTTCATATGGGACCTAAATGGGATCTAAAAAGTCGACTGGAGCGAGGATTTGATATTTGTCCCATACTAATGTACAGCAGAGGCCACCCCGGCCAAAGCCTGATCGGTAAGGTAAGTAAGAAAGTTGGGACATTTGGAAATTTTTCTCTCTTTTTACTGACTCAGACCATTTGATCCATAAAGGCAATTTGGAAAGTGGAGTGGAGTCCCATCAGTTTTTGTCATCATATTTTAGTCCGAATAAATCGGTACTGGCTGAAGAACCGACTTCTACCGACTTCTACATCAAAAATGTGTGACTATCAGGGTCGATTTCTTTACCCTGGCTTAGGCGTTAAACCAGGTTTAACTATATGGGTAAGCCTGGCTTACGGGTTAAGCCGAGGTGAAGAAATCGGCCCTCAGAGGCAAAGAATTTGTTCAAGTCAAAAGCGGTCATTTCTTCGGTGGTTCACAAGCTACCTATTTTATCATGGTTTGCAGTGCTAAATATAGCTTAATAGTTCTGCGAAAACAAGTAACTTGCGATAAGCAAACGGTACGATTCGCATTTTCTTATAATGATCGTCAGCAAGGGCGGTACCGACGTAAATTCAATTTGTTTTTCTCAGGATCAATAAGAATAATAATCATAACTAATTAACTGCCCCAGAATCCAGTCTGCATTGTTCAACAACAGCATATAAGAAAATTACCAATTTACTTTGACAGATGAAAACAAAGTTACAAAAATATGCGAGCGGTCAATTACCACTAATCCACAAACAGTTATTATGCTTCTCAAGAAAAATCAGAATATGGCGATTATCTGCCTCTGGCTTCTGATATAAGCGCGACAGTCTGTAATCATACCAGCTTCACCAGGTTGAAAAGTATTTTATTCCATTATATGGGGTTTGACAGCAAGAACACTCGCATTCCACTGAGACACTCTTGCCGTTCATCACAAATACATTCAAAACATCTGTCACTTCGCGAAACTCACGTGCTTTTGTTTTTGGCGGGAACACTTTTTCTTTTGTTTTGACGTGCGAGTGTCATAGCGGCTGTATGCCTTGCGAGCCTACGACCACCGCAGGACTCTAATAAAAGATTAGCGTGACAATATATCTTATCAATGCAATGCAATAAAAATGTAAACTCAATTGCACTCATTGCATCACATTTATAGTTAACAATTAAACTGACAATTTCTTTCATCGATTTTACACATGCTGATCTAATGTGAACGTGCATAATTAAACGTGCATTATTAAAACACGAAATGAGATTTACAAACTCACTGTAGATCGTCAATTCAAGTTCCTCACTTATCAAACAAGCTGCAAAACTTTAGCGTCCGGTAGCAGTTATTGAATGTTGTTTTCTTGCCCTTTCAGATCAATGCTATGTAGCATAACTGTTCATCCGGTTTATATTCACAAATCTCAACTTTTTAAGGTATCACTTACGTTGCTCGTTAACTGTTACGTAATAAATCTGCTGCACCTTCTTCCACCAATCAACCAAAAATAATTCCGCATCTAACTAACCACACGTTTCAATCGAATTGCTTCAGCTTTTGGGACGATAAGTTACTGACTGAAGCAGACGTGGGCAATTCAATAAACGTTGGTTATCATTGCACATTGGTTGAGCTTCATACAAAGAGGCGGTCAAAACGGTCGAAAACTAATTTGATTTTTTTTATACTTTGCATCATCTTTTATCAAGGCAAATGCGTTGTACTTTTGTGATCATTGATTTAAAGCGTACCAGCTTTTAAATTTCATCATTCATGTGGAATATAGGGTGACAATGGGTATTATCGGCAGGTTTGTTCTCTTCGTCATGGGGGGTTTTTGTCAGCCAAATTGCCTGAAACTTGGCCATATAATTCAGCTTAGTTGGGAAGGATTTGAGACCAACTCTGAGTTCAATAGGTTTCAAAAATACCCCAAAGACGAAGTGAACAAAACGGCCGAGAATAGGTAATTTCCCCTATTTCTTATGTTGTCAAGTATATGAAAAATTATTGTTTGACAGTTTGAACGCACGTGCGGAATATAATAAATAAAAAGAATTAAAAAAAAACGAGTCGCCGCAATTTTGATCAGTACACTTCAAATACCAAGCCTAGATCTCGCTAAAAGGGTTGAAATGTTTTGCTAATATTAACTGTTTTATTTTTCGGTAAAGTTGTAAAAAAACTTTTGTTCAATATATTTTTACGTTATTTAGCTGTAATAGAAAATATCATCCCACTTTTTCAACACATGTTGATTAAACTTGATTGAATTCAACCGATAGTTATGTCACAGACTGTGGTTATGTATTTAGTCTAACTCCTAACGTCTTACGTAATTTGTTAATACCCCTTTCTGAAACAATGAAAAAAAAAAACATTTAATGTTTTAATGAACTTTTTTCAGCCATTGTGCATTGATAAGAAAAAAGAGGGCACCGATATGGGAAGGCGAATGCGCGCCTAGTCAGTTCGCCTCCGTCGATACTTTGTGCTTTTGCCCGTACCGAACGAGATATCGGTATTCTGCGACGCGACATACGCCGCTGTTTACCAAGCCACCAGCGTTTATCGCACCGATGGTTAGCGCACGAAAAAAAAAGCTGTTCACTTTCCTTCACCAAGGACAACATAATATAACGGTGATTAAATTTATTTGATCAAATTAGGATGACGGTATGTCACACATACTGGAAATCCTTAATAAATTCTTGGGAAAATTTCTAAAAAAGATCATGAGGATACTTCTGGTGGAATTTCTGGGGTAATTCATCAGGGCATTTCCTATTGGAAATCCTTGTGAAATTTCTGAAGGAATCTTTGAGGAATTTTTGAAAGAATTTCTTGGAAATCTCACCAGAATTTCTGAGAAATTTTTATGAGGAGCTTCTTCGATAATTTACATCGAAAGAAATCCCGGGGAAAATTGCTGGAGCAATCTGTGGTAAATTCTTGAGGATATTTCCGAAAAACTTTCTAGAGAAATTACTGGGAAATTTCCTGGTGGAATTTCTGAATACTTCCCGAAAGAATTACTAGGGAAATCAGAAAAACATCCTTTATAAATTGCTAATGGAGGAATAAGAAAATTACCTGAAAAAAATCTGGAAAAAAATCTATAAGAACTACTGAGAATATTCCTGAAGAAGTTTCTAGGGGAATTTCTAGAAAAACTCGGGGGTATTTCTGAAAGAGTATTTGAGGAAATTCCTGTATAAATTTCTGGGGACATTTCCTAATGAAATGTTGAGGTAATAGCTACAGGATTTTTTGAGGAATACTTGAAGGGTATGGGTTGCCGTTCGCCGATGTCCAAGTATCCAAGTATCCAAGGTTTGCTCGGTGTTCGATCGCTGGATTAATTGTGTAATTTCCTATTTTCTTCACACTTTAAATCGTTTCAACTGCTGTGAATTCAAAATTGACTCTGTGACCCGACGGATTATTGTGGAATTGACGTGAAATTCGTAAAATTCAGCCGGAATGATGAATTCAAATTCGAAGAAACATTGCAAGAGTTGCGCAATTCGCATATTCACGGAATTTTGTGGTGTTGTATGTGGTGGTCCGTGTGGCAACTCATTTCATATTTCCTGCATTGGCATGAGCAAAGAGCAACAACGTTCGGCTTCAGAAGGCCTAGTATGGCTTTGCGAAAAGCGCCTACCTGGTTTCAACGATTGGCGGCAAAATGCTAAGCAAAACACGACTACGTCTCTCGATACGATCGCAGTTCAATTGAATTTGACCGAATTAAAATGTCAAGTTTCGTTACTAATGGAAACTCTACAGCGAATCACCCCGCATGTTTCATCTCCTGCTATTCTACACTCAACGCCGATTGTATCTGATGTGCTGCCGAAAAAAACAAACGACAGAAGCAAAAATGAGTCGGAACGTGGACACGTCGCGCAGTGTACGATGAAGGAAAAAAGTAGTGATGATGATCGTTCGTTCTCATTACTACTCACAAACATCGATTGCGACACTTCGGAGGATGACGTTCGGATATTGGTACATCGATGCCTTGGAGTCCCTTTTGAAGAGAACATTAAAGTTGTAAAACTTGTTTCGAATCGCATGGACTGTAGCTTATTACACGGCGTGCATATGGTGAAGGTTTATCACAAAAAATTAGGCATCGCCAAATCCGCCGTTTTTCGAAAATATGGACTTCTAGCTTTCATTTAACGTGTTCCCCAAAAAAATCCACCGAGGGATCCCGAACAACTTTTTGAGAATACTGTTTTTCCCCATACAAAATGCACGGGTCCAAATTAATCCCTATTTCTACTTAACAAACATACCCAATTTTTGTATGAAAAAATTCCCCCGATGGAATATTTCGATGTTGGGCTTGAATGAAAGCTGGTAGCGTCAACTTTCACGTAGCGTAAAAATTAGCGATGCCCATTTTTTTTGTAATAAATTTGTTCTATCAGACACACCGTGATTAGATTATATATCGTTCAAAATTATGTTGAAGACACATTCTACCGTGACGTTACAACGTTTTGACGCATTCGTAGTCAGATTTTCCTCTATAACTCATGAAAACGAGCGTAAACCGCGAAATATTTTTTCATATTCGGATTCCTTGTAAAATTTCTGATATATTTGACCTATTGAACATTTAGTTTTCATTAGAAAAATGTGTTCAAAATGCGTATTTGTAGCGTGACGTTACAACGCGCTAGAATCCGACCCTCTCTAACGCGCTACCAACATCTTAAAAAATCTGCTCGGATTTTTATGATATTCTGATTTTTTTTCCACCATTGATATTTATTGGTTTGTTCTTCAATTCAATGGAATAAAACATTCAAATTTCGGATTTGTTTTTTAATAATCGACTTTTACATTTCGTGACGTTACAACGCCCGTTCAGTTTCAAACAGGGTTCTGCTCGCGTTGTAACGTCACGAAAATGCGCATCATGTTAGAATCAGAATAATCAGCCAAATTTACCCGAATTTGTGAATATATCATTGCATTATCTTCACTGCTTCAAGGGGAACTTTATTCTATTGAAAATCCGTTTTGTGATAAATGGCTCGGAGGGCCAAGTTATTGCTATCAATAGTATGAATACTCCTTCATGAAGGTTAATGACACCGGCACCCATCTTCGGTTTAGTATCACCCATATTCTTCTAGTTTTGTTCCAAAGACTAGCGCGCTGAGATCCGTTATTTTGCACCGCCAGATATTTAAATTTTTCAGCATATAACTCATCACGCCGTCGAGATAAGGCACATTCTACCGTGACGTTACAACGTTTCATCCGTCGTCAGATTTTGTACTTTAATTCATAAAAACGACTGTAAACCTCAAAATATTTTATCATATTCAGATTCCTTGTAAAATTTCCGATATGTTTGACCTGTTAAACATTTAGTTTTCATTAGAAAAACTTGTTTAAAATTCGTATTTGTAGCGTGACGTTACAACGCGCTAGAATTCGACCCCCTCTACCGCGCAACCAACATCTTGAAAAATTTGCTCGGATTTTATTTTCAACTGAAAATTTCTCGCACCATTGAAATTTATTGGTTTGTTCTTCAATGCAGTGAAATAAAACATTTACATTTCGGATTCGTTTTTTGGATAATCGACTTTTACATTTCGTGACGTTACAACGCCCGTTCAGTTTCAAACAGGGTTCTGCTCGCGTTGTAACTCACGAAAATGCACATCATTATTTAATCAGAATAATCAGACAAAATTTCCCGAATTTGTGAATATATTATTGCATTATTTTTACTGCTCCAAGAGCAACTTTATACTATTAAAAATCCGTTTTGTGATAAAAGGCTCGGAGGGCCAAGTTATTGCTATCAGCAGTATGAAAACTCCTTCATGAAAGTTAATGTTACCAATCTTCGGCCTAGTACCACCCATATTCATCTAATATTGTTCCAAAGACTAAACCGTTGATATTCAATACTTCGCACCGCCAGATATTAAGATTTTGTAGCATAAAACTAATGACGCCGTCGAATTAAACATTTTTTCAATAATTTATGCAATGTCATTGATTCAATTAAAAACGCTTTAAGATGTGCGAGCAGTTATTGAACCAAAGACATACCTGAGGATCTGCATACCACTTAGGGGCATCAATTTATGTGATTCCAGAGACAACCCAAGTAACAATTCAAAATCATTAATAAACATGCCAGTTGATTTAATGTTCCACAAAGGCGCCGACAGTTGAACAAGAGTATGTGTTGAACAAAATGGCTAATAAATGTTTCATGCAGTGGAAACTGCACGTTTGTTAAATATATTTCTGCTCATTGAATAACTAATCGTACAGAAGTTTAAAGACAGTTACTTAGGTATTCACATCATCTATCTAATAGTGCTCTTATAATGATAGAATACAAGCTGCTTCCGACGTATTAGATGCCGTTATTACACATATGATCTACAATGGAACAAGTAGTTTATCTCAAGTTTAACAACTATTGCTTGATCATTTTATTCAACTACAATAATATAGCTTAACAACAAGATATAATTAGGTTTCTTTAGAACATATGTTACGCTTTTATTCAATTAAAGTTGATTAGCAGTGGAACTGTGTTGCTTAATTATCGTTGTTCGCCATGCTCCCATTTGTAAACACGATTGCTGATTGGGAATCTAACAAGAGCGTCTGCGGCTACCAGCTTCAACACCAAATAAATATCTAGCAGCAGCTCCAAATATTACGCTTTCAAAATTATTCTGACTCACCTTTTGCACTACACGCTCCAACGACAGCAAAACCGCCAACAGAAACACCGAAAAAGACAGATGAAGTGGTTCCTGGGCGGCTGGTATTTACGACTAGAATACCCACTTTGGTGCTACCGGTCAAACCGGGATCAGCTTCCAAATGATCCAATTTCACGGCTGCTTGGAGATATGCACCAGCGTCACTCCTTTCTTTCCTTCCGATACACAACAGGAGCGGAAAAATAAGCTAAGTTCACTTGTTTAGGCGTACAAGAAAAAAAAAGTTCAAAGGATTACCAAACTTACAACACAACACCGTGAATGACTGACGGACTGACGATATTTGTCAGTCCGTCAGTCATTCACGGTGTTGTGCATACATGCCTTATGATTAAACGTTGCGGTTACAATTATTCAAACATTGATCAGCTTCAATGTTTATGTGGACAATTTGGTGAATAAAATACTTAAGCAATGTTTAAACAACATATGTACGGCAATGCACTAGACTCAGGAACTGAATATTTATATACTGGCTTCGAATCTGCCAATTCATGTAATTCAGATTGAGGCAGACCGAATGCAGACGACTGTCAATCAGAAGGTCCGGAGTTCAAGTCTTTCCACCGATGTGATTTGTTCCATTAAAATGAAATTAAAAAGGTGATGTTGTAGGTATAAGATCAGAATGAAGTATTTCAAATTAAATACAAATGCAGAACGATCATTGAATAAACATCCATTTCATCGTGCTTATAGAACTGTTGATGTTGAATAGATTCTCATTTTTGGGCGAACAAGAGTTGAAGAATAGTTTTATTTCAAAATTATTCAAATATAATACGACTAGCAGCTTAATAACGCTGGTTTAAGAAACATTTCTTCAAGCAAAAATTGTTTCTTGGGAAATAGACCTAATTATGACAAAAAAAAAATCCATCCTATATATGTCAGAGTCATAATTACTTAGAGAGTTAGTGTCTTCGGCAAAATTGTTTGATAAGTCAAAAACTTACAGCTGATTTACTTTTGGATGTGAGATTCAGACACACTGGGCGACGCTTATTAAAAGTTTACAATAATTTAGAATTTCTCAAAAAGTTTTCAACACATTTTGATTAGTTGAGAAACTATTTTTTGGCAAAATCTTTGGGCCCTTTATAAGAAGTTACAACATGTTGAATATTTTTTGAATAAATATAAAGTGCATTATTTTCCAAAATTTCAACTACCACTAGTCAGTTAGAAACTGAACATTCTGGACAAGATAAACAACTTTTCCAAAGACATCAACATTCTAAAAGTCTAAAGTCTAAGAAATTAGAGTCCCGAGATACATATGAGTTTCAATTTCGTAGGTGCTACGTCTGTTTGTCGGCGATTCTTGTTATATCAAAAATAGATGTAACACTGACGTAATATCCATCCCATGTATTTCAAGATCCTAAAATTTAGACAGTTGGTGTCCTCGACAAAATTGTTTGGCTGGTCAAGAACTTTCAATTGATGGGCCGTATGATTTCAAATCCTCCCATTAGGAGACGCTAGAGGGCACACACATTTTTAGTTTTACTTATCTCAGAATCGTGATTAATTGGAAAGATGGTTGCTTCATTAAAGTTGTTTGGTAGATCACTAGACTTTCAGTTTAATAGCCGTATGGTATTAATTTCTGCCACACAGTGGTGGTAGTTGCAAATTTTCAAAAGCATGCCAATTTTATTAATTACCCAAAACACATTCAACAAGCCGTAACTTTTTATAAATTATATCAAAAATTCTCGAATTGACTGATAGTTTCTCATCTTGTTATCTGTAATATCTACAGTTTTGGACTTGATTGGTTAGCTCTACACAAAGATGGAGCGCTTTAAGCAGAATCATATTTTTGACTGTGTTCTATTAATTCTTATATTTAAGGAATAAGTGAATCAAATCAAATTAAATTTTGAAAGTTAAGAATTATATATTGATCTTTGATTACAATTTGATTTGAATACAATATGTCCAAAGTGAAAAAAGTCCCAGCTTGTAGAATACTTTTCAAGAAATTCTAATCCCTTGCCTGCTTTTGCAAAATGGAAACTAATTTCTTCTAGTGGCAAAATCTCGCATCTATTGGTGAATCAACTGCAAGTCCATTACTTACCAACAACTTTGCCGAAGAAATCGTATTTCTATGTAAAAGGGATCCTGAGATGTATGAAATTTAAAATTTATAAGTTCTCTCTCAAACTTTCCATCAACTGTAAGCCTTTGACCAACTTGATAACTGTGTAATTTCGTCAGTATTTCGTCTGTTGGCCACTCATATCACAGAATTTTCGGTTTGAGTGGTACTAGATTACGATTAAAAAAATTTACAATATCGCAGTACAATTACATCGTAGATTTTGGCCAAACAATATCTCCCCGTCCTTCAAAAGTCTACGTAGTTTATTAACCGGCAATGGTACGCAATTTATAAACGGTATCTCGAAAAAGAGCTCATACACAACGAGAACGAAACTGTTTTGAATATAGAACTACGTTTGACCAATTCAGAAGCCGTCCAAGCCAGAAAGATTTGGTCTTTTCCACAGAACTTTTTTTTCGTGACGTTACAACGCAAACTTCAGCCAGGTGAAACTCAGGCTTCCGTGAACCGATTTTCTTTTTTTTAATCTCATTTGAAAGATCTTTTCGAGTACAAAGAGCATACAAAATTTCATATTTGTAACGTTTTCCGTATTTGAATAAAATTTAAAAATGTTGATTTTTCGTGACGTTACAACGCAATAAAAACCCATACTATGATCAGCCATATTTCAGAGTTGTAAAGTCTTCCGATTAAAAATCATTTTATGCTAAAAATTCTACATACATTTATCTACAAATGATGGAAGACTTTTGAAAAATCAGTGTGTTGGTGTTTAAAATACGATAGTTTGGATGAAAAGTGTGCCTAAAAGACTTAAAATCACGATTTTAATGTTAATCTTAATCGTCATTTAATTTATATTTATTGTAACACTAATATTATGTCGAATACATTTTTGGATGACAAAAGAATTGTAGAATGTGATAAAAATGTCAAATATGCCAAAACTCAAATTTGAAAAAATTTGTATTGATGATACGGGGCCCGTAGAATGTGTCTGAAATCTAAATACAAGAACATGGCCATTAGCGTGGGACACAAAAAAACATTTTACTCCTGTACACTTTTTGAGTTCCATTTTGGTCCCATATCATCTGTGCAAAATTTCAGATCGATAGGAGAAACTATATTTTAGCGCCAGCCATTTTAAGTTTTCATACGATTTAGTATGGAGAAAATCACTTTTTCAAAGAAAAATCGCCACAGGTTGCCCCTCAACCTCTAAAAATAAATCGATGTATGATTTCTGTTGGAAATTTTACGAGGAACCAAACCTCCGAAGACCGCAAAGCGATCTGAGGCATGTGAAAAAAGTTATTGACTGAAAACCGAATGGCATGCAAACGCTGTTTAACATGTAAGGAATAACAATAAATAATAAAATCTCGTTATTTTGTCGATCGGATGAGGCCTAATAACTTTTTTCAGGAACGTCGCATCGATTTTATGTCTTCAGAGGTCTGATTCCTAGCGAAGTTTTCTACAGAAATCATTCGTTGACTTATTTTTAGGGATCTAGGGGTGACTCCTAGCGATTTTTCTTTGCAGGAGTAAAGTTTCCCCATAGTAAATCGTATGAAAAACTAAGAATGGCGGGCGCTAAAATATAGTTTTTCCGATCGATCTGAAATTTTGCATAGTTGATATGGGACCAAAGTGGAACTCAAAAAGTATACAGGAACTTGAGTTTTTCCATTTTTTGTATTTTCCCATATAAACCGTGTACCAGGCTAATGGCCATGCTTTCATCAACTTGGCCGTCTGGTATAAGATTTAGAGAATTTCGTTGTCGCACTACCGAAACATGGAAACCATTGAAGTGATAATGTTTTAATATGTATTA